>NW_026067947.1:8157557-8206274 GCF_014885135.2 Alexandromys fortis
AACTAATCCAACGTAGAGATTTTGATGCCTTGACTTTGAAATTTGGATCTAAGGACGTGGTGCTTTCAAAAGGATTTTCTTATTTTGTTTTCACAGACGTTGAGAGTCTGTGGATTTCTTCTATCCCAATTTGGTATGATGGACCACGCCCTCCTGAACGGTTGCTGTGAATACCTTCAGAAAATTGCTTCACTCAACTGCCAACTGAGATGAAACTAGCACACAGGTTATACCATGAAAGACCTAATTAACGACGCCCCCATTCAGCAGGAAGCAGTTTGGAGAGAAAAAACTGCGGCCATGTTCCCAAATATGGTTTATAAATGTTCTTTTACATTTAAAGGGGGATATGATATAGATATGAATAATTTGCATTAGTATAGATTTTGCTTTATTGATAGAGATTTAAGGTCTGTTTTTATATGTATATGTATTTCTGATCTTTATTAAAGTATTGTGATTTGTAGTTCTTTTAAAAATGTAATGTATATAGGTTGTTAATGGATAATCATTAATAATAGTCAAGTTTGTAGTCATGTTAGTTAAGATTTTCTATATGTGCATAGATATATTTTAGATAGGCATTCTTCATATTTTTCAAAGATTATAGAATATGGCATTTTAAATGTTTTAATAACTTAGGGTTTCTCATGACAATGAGACACTCTGCTCCTGGCAGCACCAATCTACTTCGAGAGGAAGATGGACATTGAAGAGGATCCTTATGGAGTTTGATAGCCATTTGGGCAAGAAACTGTTCCTGTCTGGACTATTGCATAAACTGGACACAGAGAACCTGCACAAAGAGGACTGCTGAACTTGCCTAAAGGTGAGATGATCTTTCGGGGTTCCTGATTCATCAAAGAGTCTGCAAGACATTCTTCAGGACAAGCAGATAGTGACTGCCTTTGAAATTTCCTGCTTTGTGGAAATGTCTGCTGGAAACTATGGGCCTGTAGGCTGAAGATGGATGCCCCAACGGTACAGAGGAACTTTGGGTGACTGTCCAGGCAGCGAGATGTCTCTGTCATTTCTAGAGTTTTAAAGTTGCTTTTTTCTTGTTTGCTTAGGTAATATTTTATCTTTCTGGACTCTTTGATGGAGTTAAGAATAGTTAGCTATAGTTATAGTTTTCCTTAGTTATGATATAGATTATTGTGATTTTTAGTTGATAACTGTTTTGTTATATGTAATTTTGCTCCGTTAAAGTTAAAGCCTTCATTTTGTTTAAACAGAAAAAGGGGAAGTGATGTGGGAGTGTCATATATCAATCTGTTGATTTCATTGGTTAATTAAAGAAACTGCTTGCCCTGATAGGTTAAAACATAGGTGGGAGGAGTAAACAGGAGGAAGAGGAAGTGAGGTAAGAATCCTCAGACAGATGTGAGATAGCTCTGCTCTCAGAGACACACGTGATGAAGCTTCGACCCAGAATGGACATAGGCTAGAATCTTCCCAGTAAGCGCACCTTGGAGTGCTTACACACATTATTAGAAATGGGCTAGTCCAGGTGCGAGAGTTAGCCGAGAAGGGACTAGATAGAAATGGGCCAAGCAGTTTTTAAATGAATATAGTTTGTGTGTTGTTATTTCGGGCATAAGCTAGCAGGCGGCTGGGGTGCTGGGGACGCAGCCCCGCTGCTCCTATTTCAACACTCTTTCTCTTGAATTCAGTCTAGGACAACAGACTGTAGGATTCAGTGACCCATATACATGGAGGATCTCCCTTTCTCCTTAAGTCTTTCTAGAAATGTCCTCATAAATACACTAAAAAGCATGTCTCCATAGTAATTCTAGATCCTGTGATGTTAACAAAATTAATTCTCACATGAGACACATTTGATTGACACATTGACAGATTGGTAGATGTGCTGTTGCAATAGTGGGTAGAAGTCAGTTCCCCCACACCCATGATAAGCTACATTTTGAGATGCTTTGACCTCTAGATATTTATCTCATTTCCTTCATAATTAAGTTCTGTGTGCATAAAACCTAGATTAGAATGTGAACAAAACACATTAAGACTATTTCAAATGGAAATGTTATACATTTTTAGAATGTATTAAATTCAGACACTATGTAGTTATTTATATCTGGCACCAAGCTAACATACAAATGTACTAATTTTGAAAAAGAGCAAATTATATTGTTTGGTGGTGGTACAGATATCTCAATAGAGTACTAAAATGGCAAGTATAGGAGAAAGATGTAGGTATGACAGCTGTCTGCTTAATCATACAAACTCAATTATTAAGCTGTGTGTATATATGTATACACACAGCTTATATATACATATATATATATATATATAATTTCTCTTGTATTACTTTAAAATCTTGTTAATATCTACCAGCAAGCAATACTGTTTTCTATGATAGCAAAAGCAAGCATTTCTAAAAAGCATAATATAAAGAAGCCTAATAATGATTGTAATACAATTACCTTGATAAATTTTTTTTCAACATTGTTATTAATCACATCTGAAGCTGCTAGAAGATAGCAGATTTGCTGACATTCAGCTTTAATATTTGGGGAAGTACAATATGATTATTAACTGTTGTAGAAACATAGCAGTTCTATTGTATGAATGGATCATCAACCTTTTGATAAAATATAATAACTGATAAATCTTCTGAACTCAGTAGCATTTTTTGATTTAAAAGTAAGGCTATTATAGCCCAGATCAAAATTATAAATGAATAATTATATCTATATTCATTTTCTATACTACAGGATGAAAATTTCCCTTTGTTGGATTAATATTTTCTGTTTCATTGACAGTGATGAGTCTGCAATAATGATATGTGCTATTTAATATTTTGGTACATTTTAGGCTTAAGTTAGGAAGCAATATAGAAAAAAAGAGAAAATTCACATCTTCATAGAAAGTAGCACATACTTTGAAAGAGGTATGAATCACTTAAAGTTATGGTTCAGTATTTATTATTTTCTAATTGGCACACTGTAGTAAAGACATCCATTGCCTGACAGCCTAATGAGCATACCTCAACCCCTACTTAAAGAGTATATTTGTTATATGTGTAAATGATAGAATTCCTAATCCTCTTCTAGTTCCTGTCATTGTAATTGTGTCTCTTTGCAAATATAATCTTTTAACATGGAATTTTTATGAATTTTTTTGCGATTTCATATCTTTTTTTATTTCATTTTATTTTTTTTTATTGAAACAAAAAATTCCTACCTCCTCCCAGCCTCCCATTTCCTTCCCCCTCATCCTGACCTTCTCCCCCTCGCCCCACTCCTCTCCCCTTCCCTCTCCAGTCTGAAGAGCAGTCAGGGTACCCTGCCCTATGAAATGTCCAGGGTCCTCTCCCCTCCATCCAGGTTTAGGAAGAACCACAAACATATCCCCTTTCTAGTCCTTCCATATTTATCCCCCTACTCTTCAGACCTCCCATATTAAAAAAAAATTTACAGTAAAGAAAAAAGAAAAAAGAAACCACCACACTGACCTCTAAAGTGGCTGTACAAGTTTGTACTCCCAATGGAGGAGTGTTCCCCTTGCTCCACAGCCTCCAGCAAGAACAGTCACTTGCGATTTTTGCCTTAGTCATTCTGACAGGTGTAAGGTGGAATCTCAGAGTCATTTTGATTTGTGTTTCACAGATGGCTAAGGAGGGTGGACATCTCCTTAAGTGTTTCTCAATCACTTGAGATTCTTCTGATAAGAAGTCTTTGTTTAGTTTTCAACCCCTGTTTATTGGATCATTTTGGTTTGCTGATATCTAGTTTCTCGAGTTATTTATATGTTTGTAAATTAGTTCTCTGTTGAATGTGGGGTTGGTAGAGATAATTTCACATTCTGTATCCTGCCATTATTTCCTATACATGGTTTTATTTTCCTTAAAGAAACTTTATTTCCTGAGGTAACATTTATTAAGGGTTGACCTTAGTGCCTGTGTGTGCTGTTTGTGTTTATACATTTACCCACTACAGGACATCTCATATTTTTATGGGTGTGGATTATTATGACCAAAGTCTCTGTATACAGGTTTTTGAGGAGACAGAAATTTTTGACTCTACTGAAAAATTAGTTGGGATTATAATTACTGTAAATATATTTGTAAGGAACAATTAATATGTTTTTTAAAATTATTCCCATATTCTATAGATTAAAAACATTAAAAGTTTAATATATATCCTACAAAGAAAAATAAAAGGACTGGTGGTAGAATGATGGAGGTGGGTCTTGTAATAATAAAGAAACTGCCTCAGCCCTCATAGGACAGAAAATTAGGTAGGCGGAGTAGACAGAAGAGAATGCTGGGAAAAAGAAGCTAAGAGAAAGAGTCGCCATGATACTCCCACTCCAGACAGACGCAGGTTAAGATCCTCACTGGTAAGCCAGCTCATGGGCTACACAGAATATTAGAAATGGGTTAGAACAATATGTAAGAGCTAGCCAATAAGAAACTGGACCTAGCCGGGCCAGGCAGTGTTTGAAAGAATACAGTTTCCGTGTAATTATTTCTGGGCATAAGCTAGCCATGCGGGCGGCCAGGTGCCGGGGACGCAGCCCCGCCACTCTTATTTCAACAGTAGAAAATACATTGTTGATAGCTGTTTTGTTTTTATTAATGTGAATTTTATGAATTACCATTTAAATATTTTGAAGTAAAACAGAGCATGAACAGGAGAGAATAGATTTTTTTGGTTCTTTTATTTCGACATGGGGTGGCTCCAAATGTGGGTTCCAGACCAAAAAGAGATGCGATTTTCAATGTTAATCATGTTCATTCCTGGATATATGGGCATCAGTTAATGGACCTAGTAAAAAGAGGATGAGGAGGATGTGAGTGAGTATGAGGAGGAAGAGGAGAAGGGTAACAGTCATTTGAAATTGGATTGGAAGGGGAATGTTTGCTGTGTAAGGCAGGAGAGGAAATCAAAAGAGGAAAGTCAGGATAGATGATATATTTCAATATGTGTGTGTGTGTGTGTGTTTGTGTGAAACATCAAATGATATGTTTTTAAATGCCTTCAGGGTCTAGTCAATCAAATTTTTGCTTCTGGAACTCAGTTCCTAGTTCCTAATAATAAAAGGTGGACTAGTGTTTTAAAATTTGCAGTGTGTTTGGGATTGTTTATGAGTGCATAAGTGTGTAATCAATGTTAGAATGACTGAATTGGTCCAGCAAAATATTTAATATAGGGCCAACAACAACCAGTCTAATCCGATTTCTAAAAATCCCATATATTTGCATGGAGAAATGATTCTATTTTATTCTCTGGACATTTGAGGCATTGCCAGATAGAATTCAGAGGTCTATGTTGTATCTGACCCAACAGTATTTATCGCCCATAAGCCAGAAACTCAATTTGAGCCCTATGAAGTACTAGGGCTTAAAGAAAACCTTTATTTAACATTTTGTGTATCAACAGTCCTCTAGCTTGACCTGCCAAGTATATTTTATACCAGATGACTCTGGAAAATGAACAAGTGTTTGCTCTTATGTTTCAACCATTAGTAGTGAAATAAAGACTACAAGGTTTGCCTCCCATGGCAGGCTTTTTTTGCAGCCATATGTTGCTAATGCTGGCCAAGAAGAACGTTTATATGTTTATGCCCTTGGAATACTAAGGAGCCCTTGGACACCTGACAAACAAGTCCCTACACCACTCAGCCTCAGGGAGCATCCAAGTTAGTTGCATTTAAGTTTTCATGGAAACTAAATTGATATCTGAAGGACTGCATATTAATAATTTAAAATTATCTTAAATCCTTGTTTGTCATGCAAAATATGCTTCCTCTCTTATTTATAATTATATAAAATTTAAAAGCTTTATGTGCAGTGGTATGATTACTATCATGAGCGTTAAGAAGGCCCATAATCTCCTTTGGATGAAGTGAATCTTTAGTTACCTTTCTCAGCCTATTCAATTTATTTTTATTTTACGTCTATGAGTCTTTTTCTATCTATGGAAGTGTACCATGTGGATGGGAAAAAAGTTACCAGATCATGTGGAGCTAAGCAGTAGATGATTGAAAGCTACTATGCAGGGCTGGGAACCAAATGCATGTCCTCTTTAAGAGAAACCAGTACTATTAACTAGAACCATCTCTCCAACCACCAAGTTAACAGATTAATTGACACATTCTGCAGATATTTAATGGTCCCTTTATCCCTAAGTACTGTTCAAAATTTTGTAAGTGATATAAAAATTAACAAGAGCAAGGCATGTATTCCTTATGGAGTCCATGTTTAACAAAGGAAGATAGATCAAGGATTAGCAAGTAAAAGATGTAGGAACCTCAAAAGCCACAAGCCACATCCAATCAGGAGATAATCCAGGCGACTTGAAGAGTAAAACTTCACTCAGTACCATCATTACATTGCAGTACTGGATTAAAATCTTCCAGAGGCTCAGAGGCTGACTTCCTTGTTTATTCTTCTTATACATTAAGTATAGTGATACTTTGGGAAAAGGTTAATATGTAACAATTATCACATATAGTGATACTTTAGGAAAAGGTTAATATGTAACAATTATCACAACAAATCTTTAGATATAGCTGTACTGAAACTCACTAGTAAGGTAGCAAATCATTTGTGACCTTTGCAATAAGCGTGAATTCTATTGCCTGATAAACAGAGCTCTGGACCTAGGATTGTGTTAAGCATAGGGACAGATTCTATTGGTGGAGGATTCCAAATACATGGCGATCCGTTTTTCATAGGGATAAGTACTATTCACTAAAAGGAAAAACCTAGGATTAGGGCTTAAACAATTTTTAGGATATTGGGGGATTCAGGTGGAGGTTGACTCCTAATAGAACAGAAAAGGGGTCACTAGGTTATCTGACAACATTCACTCCAGCGTTCCAGGTAGAAAGATATCATTTTTTTTCCCTTAAATATTCCCATGTTTGGTAAGCCTGCTTCCTCCAAGCTTTCTTTAAGCTGAGCCTCTTAAAGTATAAATAACTCAGTTATCATTTATTTTGCTTCTATGAAAGAAGCCAGTAAGTGTGGGACAAGCCGTAGACCACTGGAATTTTGTTCAGAGGCTGTGCTACTGTACTTTCATGATAGATGGAGTGATTTACACACACACACACACACACACACACACACACACACACACACACACACACACGGAGAGAGAGACAGAGAGAGAGAGAGACAGAGAGAGAGAGAAACAGTTAGTTTAAAGTTTCCTGGTTAGAGAATGATACAAATGATATTATCAGTTACACAAAAAAAGAACTAAGCTCAATGTATTGTTAAACCCAATTAGAGCCAAATTTGAAGCAAGCTTTAATTCAGTCCTTGGCCTGGAAGATGGGCTCTGGACATGAACACCTTGGACTTCCCAGGAATGCCAATGAGTCCTGTTTGTAGAACTTAAAAGGGCAGATCCAAAAGCCCACCATATTTCCCATTAGGGCAAAGGCCACTTTAAAGAGCATTTACAATAATATTTATTTCAATGTATTTCTTGAAACAAAATTGGGCACTTACTTCCTGAACAGTGCTGTCAGGGGTATTGAGTACACAACACAAATCTGACACACAAATGTACAAATTTCACATTAGGGATGAAACATAATCTAAACAATTTCTCATGTACAGCTGCGCAATCCAGAGCAGTAAGCACACGGTGTGTTAAAGCATTAGCTGTCTTTATCCTCACTATGTGTATGGATTTTAACTAATTAATCCTCATGATACTAAGCTGTGAGGAAAGCTGCTGTACTAAGTACTGCATGTCCTTCTTACAGGAGTGATATCCTCCTGGAAAATATGGCCAGTGTCAGAATTCCACAGGAACATTTGTCATTTAAATCCCTAAAGCTCAGAACATTGAAAAACCAGTGCTAAAAGTTGCTGAATTGTTCTGTTTGGTTCCTATGCCTTTTAAAATGAGATTTCCAGAAGCTGTTTGGCTATTTTTAAACGGTTGGGTACTCTTTCTAATCTCAAAGTTTACGTTGGCTCTTTTCACAATGGTTGGGAATATGGATAAGTGCGTGAGTATATGATTATGTTACTTTAGTAAGATAACTGAAGCTTTGTGATTGGTTTGTGTTTTAGTGCACTAGAAATAATATCATCCATTCCTTATCTTACAACATTTTATTTATTTTCATGTTTATGGGTATTTTGTATGCATGTATGCCTGGGAAATTTACTTATGCTTTGCCCACCATGGACAGAAGAGGATATTATCTGGGCTGGTAGATTATCTGGAGTTACTGATGGTCATGATGTGGGTGCTGGTAATCAAACTGCAACCTTCTCCAAAATCAGGTAGTGTTTTCAATCATGAGGCGTCTCCCCAGTCCCTTTTCTTAAAATATTTATAACTGAACATATGATAATTACAACATCCTCAACTGCAAATAGGACTTTGCCCTCCCCTAGAAAAACTAAGCAAATTCAAACTTCTTGCCTATCTAGCAATGTAGTCAGGTTTGTTTGTTTGTTTTGGATCCTCTGATGCTAAATTGTAGCACTTTTTATTAATTATGAAAGCATTGGTCTTAGCTTAGGCTAGTTCACAAGTAGCTCTTAAAACTTAAATTAGCAAGTTTATATTAAATTCTCTTTTTCCAGGTAGCTCATTACTTCTCCTCAGTACCTATATCTGACTTCCTGATGAATCCATTGCTCCTATGTCTCTCCAGAAATCCTGTCTACATTCTTGATGGAGGAAGGACATTGGTTAATTATAATAAAGAAACTTCTTTGGCCCATTTTATTGGTTAGAACACAGGTGGGTGGAGTAAACAGAAGAGAATGCTGGGAGAAAGAAGCTGAATCAGAGAGTCGCCATGGTTCTCCCACTCCAGACAGACACAAGTTAAGATCCTCCCTGGTAAGCCACCTTGTGGGCTACACAGAATATTAGAAATGGGTTAGAAAAATATGTAAGAGCTAGCCAATGAGAGGCTACAGATAATGGGCCAGGCAGTGTTTAAAAAATACAGTTTCCATGTAATTATTTCGGGGCATAAGCTAGCCATGCGGGTGGCCGGGTGCCGGGGACGCAGCCCCGCCTCTCTTAATTCAGCACATTCTCCTGCCTAGCAATTAGCCATTCAACTCTTTATTAAACCAAACAGAAGGTGCCTTAGGCTGACGAGATAAAACAGAGACACATTGTCATACAGAGTGATCAAATATGCTATAATACTACAACCCTCAGCCTTTTGTCACCCTCCTTTCATTTTCTCCTTCTAACCTCATCATTCTCATTGCTCATTACCTCCTCTTCTCTCTGGACATATCCAATCATGTGCATATTTCCCTGTGCAAAGTGACTTTTGGGAGGGCAATTATTCATTGTAGTTTTCATCTACTTGACCAGTTATTCATTTTCTAGATTTCTGCTTGTTTCCACTTAAGAAAGATTGATAATTGTTATTTACTTGATCTAATGAGATCTCAGTTTAAATCACTGTAAAGAAGTTCTCTATGCATTTGTGCAACAACTGACTTGATTTTTTAAGTTGTCAAAATAAAAAATAAAATTGAATGTTTATATATACTTATTGTTTCCTTTATTGCCAATGATGTCTACTAAGGAATTTTTTTCTTCATAGTACTATGATACTGTGAATACATGCTGTACTCAATTTTTAGTTAGATATTGACTGGATGATGCATTAATGTTAGTCCTCAGATTCTTTAACTGCAACTCAATGCTGGATTGATAAAAATGTCACTTCATACTTCATTTTTCCATTGTTGTTTTATATCATTCAGGGTATTCTAAGGATTTTATTCCTTATCTGTAAATAAAAATGACACAGACATGTTTATAATTTTATATGATATAAATGATATATGAACATAAAGTGTTATAACTTGCAATAATCAATACTTTTCATAAAAGCAAGTGATTTGGTTGACCCAATATTTCTTTAGAGAATACATTTCCCTTATCACAAAGAAAAAATAACCAATGTGGAATAAATGGTAATAAGAAAAACCTGTGACCAACTGATTTTAATTAAGATATTCTCTTGTTCAGTTATGCCTTTTCTTGTCATTTTCTATAATTTTGACATTCTGTTATAATTTAAATCAGGAAAATGTTATGGTTAAGTCAGTTGACTTAAGGAGAAATAAAGGGAATAATTGTAAAAATTGAAAATAATAAAGATAATTTTCTCATTTTCTTTACTGCTTCAAAGTGCTCCATTTTTGGTTATAAAAAAACAGAGTTGCTCCTGGCAATAAAATTTTATCCTTTGTCATACCTCAATATCTGATCAATGTGCATATTGGTATATCATAGTAATTTCTTATGCTTTTAATCATAATTTTTAATTCATCAGAATTCTAAAGATCATTTGAAGACCAAAACCAAGAAAATTGAGGCCTCCTAAAATTTTACTGTTCTATATACTTAATAAGAGGATGTATTCAGGCAGTGATAGCAGAAATCTATTAAAATTATTGAAACATGACTTTTTAAGGAGTGTCAATGTGCCCTTTAGTTTGGAGAAATATCCTTAATCCTTGCTAAGGCCAGAGATCTTAGTAACTTCTTAGAAACATTTATACTGTGAATTAAGGTGCCATGAAGTACTGCTTTGTTGGTGGAATGAACCATTTGTTTTTCCCAGCCTCCCAGCTAGCTTACACCCAAAATAATCACACAGAAATTGTATTAATCAAAACACTGCTTGGCGCATTAGATAGCTTCCTATTGGCTAACTATTATATTAATTGTTGTCTGAGGGTTCTGCCCTGCCTGGTTCCTGCAATCATTAAGTCCCAAAGAAATCACACAGAGGTCTACATTAACTATAAACTGATTGGCAGCTCAGGTTTCTTATTAACCCTTATAACTTATATTTGCCCATTATTCTTTTCTGTGTAAGCCACATGACTCAGTATTTTTGTCAGCGAGGCAGTAACATTTTGCTTATTCTATGGCTGGGCTATGACTGCAGAGAAAGGTGCTTTCTTCTTCCCAGCATTCTCCTGTTCTCATTGACCCACCTCTACTGTTTGTCTGGTTGTCCTGCCTATATTGCCTGCCTGGCTACTGGCCAATCAGTGTTTATTTAAAATGAAATTGACAGAATACAAGCCATGGTCCCACACCATTAATTTAACCCATTTCTATTAATCTGTGTATTACCACAAGGCTGTGGCTTACCAGGTAAAATTCCCAGCAGCTGTCTGTGCAGCTCCATGACTTCTCCCTAACTCTGCCCTTCTTTCTCCCAGCATTCATTCCTATCTTTCCCACCTACCTATCAAAAGGCCAAAGCAATTTCTTTATTAATTAATATTAATCATAGCACACAAAGGGGACTCTCACATCACCTTCCCTTTTCTGTTTAAATAAAAAAGGTTTTAACATTAGCATAGTAAAATTACATATAACAAAACAGGTATCAAATAAGAATTACAGTTACAATATTTATACCTACTTTACCTTTTACCATATCTAATGAAAACTATAAATATAACTATAAATTCTTCAACTCCATCAAAAACTTTAGAAGGATATAATATTACCTCAGTAACTATCGTGAAAGGTGAAGTTTCTCTGATTTCCCTCTCTGCTTCTCTATTCTTTGTGTATAGAAGAGCTACTGATATTTTTTTTGAGTTGATCTTGTATCCTGCTACATCACTGAAGGTATTTATGAGCTGTAGGAGTTCTTTGGAAGAGTTTTTGGGGTCACTGATGTACACAATCATATCATCTGCAAATGACGAAAGTTTGACTTCTTCCTTTCTGATTCAAATCCCATTGATCATACAACAAAAGTATATGCTCACCTATGTTCATAGCAGCATTGTTTATAATAGCCAGAACCTAGAAACAACCTAGATGCCCTTCAATGGAAGAATGGATGAAGAAAGTGTGGAATATATACATACTAGAATACTACTCAGCAGTAAAAAAAACAAAGACTTCTTGAATTTTGCATGCAAATGGATGGAAATAGAAAACACTATCCTGAGTGAGGTAAGCCAGACCCAAAAAGAGGAACACGGGATGTAATCACTCATATTTGGTTTCTAGCCATAAGTAAAGGACATTGAGCCTATAATTCGTGATCCTAGAGAAGCTAAATAAGAAGGTGAACCCAAAGAAAAACACATAGGCATCCTCCTGAATATTAACCTTCATCAGGCGATAAAAGGAGACAGAGACCCACATTGGAACACCAGACAAAAATCTCACGGTCCAAATCAGGAGCAGAAGGAGAGAGAGCACGAGCAAGGAACTCAGGACCGCGAGGGGTGCACCCACACACTGAGACAATGGGGATGTTCTATCGGGAACTCACCAAGGCCAGCTGGCCTGGATCTGAAAAAGCCTGGGATAAAACCAGACTCACTGAACATAGCAGACAATGAGGACTACTGAGAACTCAAGAACAATGGCAATGGGTTTTTGATCCCATTGCACGTATTGGCTTTGTGGGAGCCTAGGCTGTTTGGATGCTCTCCTTACTAGACATGGATGGAGGGGGGAGGTCCTTGGACTTCCCACAGGGCAGGAATTCGGGCTGATGAGGGAGCGGGACTTGATCGGGGGAGGGGGAGGGAAATGGGAGGTGGTGGCAGGGAGGAGGCAGAAATCTTTAATAAATAAATAAAAAATCCCCTTGATATCCTTATGTTGTCTTATTGCTATTGCTAGAAATTCAAGAGCTATGTTGAAGAGGTATGGTGAGAGTGGACAGCCTTTTCGTGTTCCTGATTTTACTGGAATGGCTTTGAGTTTCTCTCCATTTAATTTGATATTAGCTGTTGGTTTGCTGTATATTGTTTTTATTATATTTAGACATGATCCTTGTATCACTATCCTCTCTAAGACCTTTATCATAAAGGGGTGTTGAATTTTGTCAAATGCTTTTTCAGCATCCAATGAAACAATCATGTTTTTTTTTTTTNATTGAGTACACAACACAAATCTGACACACAAATGTACAAATTTCACATTAGGGATGAAACATAA
The DNA here is from genome assembly GCF_014885135.2 of Alexandromys fortis. Taxonomy (NCBI): domain Eukaryota; kingdom Metazoa; phylum Chordata; class Mammalia; order Rodentia; family Cricetidae; genus Alexandromys; species Alexandromys fortis. The sequence goes on from NW_026067947.1 coordinate 8,170,514, forward strand.
TCTAAACAATTTCTCATGTACAGCTGCGCAATCCAGAGCAGTAAGCACACGGTGTGTTAAAGCATTAGCTGTCTTTATCCTCACTATGTGTATGGATTTTAACTAATTAATCCTCATGATACTAAGCTGTGAGGAAAGCTGCTGTACTAAGTACTGCATGTCCTTCTTACAGGAGTGATATCCTCCTGGAAAATATGGCCAGTGTCAGAATTCCACAGGAACATTTGTCATTTAAATCCCTAAAGCTCAGAACATTGAAAAACCAGTGCTAAAAGTTGCTGAATTGTTCTGTTTGGTTCCTATGCCTTTTAAAATGAGATTTCCAGAAGCTGTTTGGCTATTTTTAAACGGTTGGGTACTCTTTCTAATCTCAAAGTTTACGTTGGCTCTTTTCACAATGGTTGGGAATATGGATAAGTGCGTGAGTATATGATTATGTTACTTTAGTAAGATAACTGAAGCTTTGTGATTGGTTTGTGTTTTAGTGCACTAGAAATAATATCATCCATTCCTTATCTTACAACATTTTATTTATTTTCATGTTTATGGGTATTTTGTATGCATGTATGCCTGGGAAATTTACTTATGCTTTGCCCACCATGGACAGAAGAGGATATTATCTGGGCTGGTAGATTATCTGGAGTTACTGATGGTCATGATGTGGGTGCTGGTAATCAAACTGCAACCTTCTCCAAAATCAGGTAGTGTTTTCAATCATGAGGCGTCTCCCCAGTCCCTTTTCTTAAAATATTTATAACTGAACATATGATAATTACAACATCCTCAACTGCAAATAGGACTTTGCCCTCCCCTAGAAAAACTAAGCAAATTCAAACTTCTTGCCTATCTAGCAATGTAGTCAGGTTTGTTTGTTTGTTTTGGATCCTCTGATGCTAAATTGTAGCACTTTTTATTAATTATGAAAGCATTGGTCTTAGCTTAGGCTAGTTCACAAGTAGCTCTTAAAACTTAAATTAGCAAGTTTATATTAAATTCTCTTTTTCCAGGTAGCTCATTACTTCTCCTCAGTACCTATATCTGACTTCCTGATGAATCCATTGCTCCTATGTCTCTCCAGAAATCCTGTCTACATTCTTGATGGAGGAAGGACATTGGTTAATTATAATAAAGAAACTTCTTTGGCCCATTTTATTGGTTAGAACACAGGTGGGTGGAGTAAACAGAAGAGAATGCTGGGAGAAAGAAGCTGAATCAGAGAGTCGCCATGGTTCTCCCACTCCAGACAGACACAAGTTAAGATCCTCCCTGGTAAGCCACCTTGTGGGCTACACAGAATATTAGAAATGGGTTAGAAAAATATGTAAGAGCTAGCCAATGAGAGGCTACAGATAATGGGCCAGGCAGTGTTTAAAAAATACAGTTTCCATGTAATTATTTCGGGGCATAAGCTAGCCATGCGGGTGGCCGGGTGCCGGGGACGCAGCCCCGCCTCTCTTAATTCAGCACATTCTCCTGCCTAGCAATTAGCCATTCAACTCTTTATTAAACCAAACAGAAGGTGCCTTAGGCTGACGAGATAAAACAGAGACACATTGTCATACAGAGTGATCAAATATGCTATAATACTACAACCCTCAGCCTTTTGTCACCCTCCTTTCATTTTCTCCTTCTAACCTCATCATTCTCATTGCTCATTACCTCCTCTTCTCTCTGGACATATCCAATCATGTGCATATTTCCCTGTGCAAAGTGACTTTTGGGAGGGCAATTATTCATTGTAGTTTTCATCTACTTGACCAGTTATTCATTTTCTAGATTTCTGCTTGTTTCCACTTAAGAAAGATTGATAATTGTTATTTACTTGATCTAATGAGATCTCAGTTTAAATCACTGTAAAGAAGTTCTCTATGCATTTGTGCAACAACTGACTTGATTTTTTAAGTTGTCAAAATAAAAAATAAAATTGAATGTTTATATATACTTATTGTTTCCTTTATTGCCAATGATGTCTACTAAGGAATTTTTTTCTTCATAGTACTATGATACTGTGAATACATGCTGTACTCAATTTTTAGTTAGATATTGACTGGATGATGCATTAATGTTAGTCCTCAGATTCTTTAACTGCAACTCAATGCTGGATTGATAAAAATGTCACTTCATACTTCATTTTTCCATTGTTGTTTTATATCATTCAGGGTATTCTAAGGATTTTATTCCTTATCTGTAAATAAAAATGACACAGACATGTTTATAATTTTATATGATATAAATGATATATGAACATAAAGTGTTATAACTTGCAATAATCAATACTTTTCATAAAAGCAAGTGATTTGGTTGACCCAATATTTCTTTAGAGAATACATTTCCCTTATCACAAAGAAAAAATAACCAATGTGGAATAAATGGTAATAAGAAAAACCTGTGACCAACTGATTTTAATTAAGATATTCTCTTGTTCAGTTATGCCTTTTCTTGTCATTTTCTATAATTTTGACATTCTGTTATAATTTAAATCAGGAAAATGTTATGGTTAAGTCAGTTGACTTAAGGAGAAATAAAGGGAATAATTGTAAAAATTGAAAATAATAAAGATAATTTTCTCATTTTCTTTACTGCTTCAAAGTGCTCCATTTTTGGTTATAAAAAAACAGAGTTGCTCCTGGCAATAAAATTTTATCCTTTGTCATACCTCAATATCTGATCAATGTGCATATTGGTATATCATAGTAATTTCTTATGCTTTTAATCATAATTTTTAATTCATCAGAATTCTAAAGATCATTTGAAGACCAAAACCAAGAAAATTGAGGCCTCCTAAAATTTTACTGTTCTATATACTTAATAAGAGGATGTATTCAGGCAGTGATAGCAGAAATCTATTAAAATTATTGAAACATGACTTTTTAAGGAGTGTCAATGTGCCCTTTAGTTTGGAGAAATATCCTTAATCCTTGCTAAGGCCAGAGATCTTAGTAACTTCTTAGAAACATTTATACTGTGAATTAAGGTGCCATGAAGTACTGCTTTGTTGGTGGAATGAACCATTTGTTTTTCCCAGCCTCCCAGCTAGCTTACACCCAAAATAATCACACAGAAATTGTATTAATCAAAACACTGCTTGGCGCATTAGATAGCTTCCTATTGGCTAACTATTATATTAATTGTTGTCTGAGGGTTCTGCCCTGCCTGGTTCCTGCAATCATTAAGTCCCAAAGAAATCACACAGAGGTCTACATTAACTATAAACTGATTGGCAGCTCAGGTTTCTTATTAACCCTTATAACTTATATTTGCCCATTATTCTTTTCTGTGTAAGCCACATGACTCAGTATTTTTGTCAGCGAGGCAGTAACATTTTGCTTATTCTATGGCTGGGCTATGACTGCAGAGAAAGGTGCTTTCTTCTTCCCAGCATTCTCCTGTTCTCATTGACCCACCTCTACTGTTTGTCTGGTTGTCCTGCCTATATTGCCTGCCTGGCTACTGGCCAATCAGTGTTTATTTAAAATGAAATTGACAGAATACAAGCCATGGTCCCACACCATTAATTTAACCCATTTCTATTAATCTGTGTATTACCACAAGGCTGTGGCTTACCAGGTAAAATTCCCAGCAGCTGTCTGTGCAGCTCCATGACTTCTCCCTAACTCTGCCCTTCTTTCTCCCAGCATTCATTCCTATCTTTCCCACCTACCTATCAAAAGGCCAAAGCAATTTCTTTATTAATTAATATTAATCATAGCACACAAAGGGGACTCTCACATCACCTTCCCTTTTCTGTTTAAATAAAAAAGGTTTTAACATTAGCATAGTAAAATTACATATAACAAAACAGGTATCAAATAAGAATTACAGTTACAATATTTATACCTACTTTACCTTTTACCATATCTAATGAAAACTATAAATATAACTATAAATTCTTCAACTCCATCAAAAACTTTAGAAGGATATAATATTACCTCAGTAACTATCGTGAAAGGTGAAGTTTCTCTGATTTCCCTCTCTGCTTCTCTATTCTTTGTGTATAGAAGAGCTACTGATATTTTTTTTGAGTTGATCTTGTATCCTGCTACATCACTGAAGGTATTTATGAGCTGTAGGAGTTCTTTGGAAGAGTTTTTGGGGTCACTGATGTACACAATCATATCATCTGCAAATGACGAAAGTTTGACTTCTTCCTTTCTGATTCAAATCCCATTGATCATACAACAAAAGTATATGCTCACCTATGTTCATAGCAGCATTGTTTATAATAGCCAGAACCTAGAAACAACCTAGATGCCCTTCAATGGAAGAATGGATGAAGAAAGTGTGGAATATATACATACTAGAATACTACTCAGCAGTAAAAAAAACAAAGACTTCTTGAATTTTGCATGCAAATGGATGGAAATAGAAAACACTATCCTGAGTGAGGTAAGCCAGACCCAAAAAGAGGAACACGGGATGTAATCACTCATATTTGGTTTCTAGCCATAAGTAAAGGACATTGAGCCTATAATTCGTGATCCTAGAGAAGCTAAATAAGAAGGTGAACCCAAAGAAAAACACATAGGCATCCTCCTGAATATTAACCTTCATCAGGCGATAAAAGGAGACAGAGACCCACATTGGAACACCAGACAAAAATCTCACGGTCCAAATCAGGAGCAGAAGGAGAGAGAGCACGAGCAAGGAACTCAGGACCGCGAGGGGTGCACCCACACACTGAGACAATGGGGATGTTCTATCGGGAACTCACCAAGGCCAGCTGGCCTGGATCTGAAAAAGCCTGGGATAAAACCAGACTCACTGAACATAGCAGACAATGAGGACTACTGAGAACTCAAGAACAATGGCAATGGGTTTTTGATCCCATTGCACGTATTGGCTTTGTGGGAGCCTAGGCTGTTTGGATGCTCTCCTTACTAGACATGGATGGAGGGGGGAGGTCCTTGGACTTCCCACAGGGCAGGAATTCGGGCTGATGAGGGAGCGGGACTTGATCGGGGGAGGGGGAGGGAAATGGGAGGTGGTGGCAGGGAGGAGGCAGAAATCTTTAATAAATAAATAAAAAATCCCCTTGATATCCTTATGTTGTCTTATTGCTATTGCTAGAAATTCAAGAGCTATGTTGAAGAGGTATGGTGAGAGTGGACAGCCTTTTCGTGTTCCTGATTTTACTGGAATGGCTTTGAGTTTCTCTCCATTTAATTTGATATTAGCTGTTGGTTTGCTGTATATTGTTTTTATTATATTTAGACATGATCCTTGTATCACTATCCTCTCTAAGACCTTTATCATAAAGGGGTGTTGAATTTTGTCAAATGCTTTTTCAGCATCCAATGAAACAATCATGTTTTTTTTTTTTCTTTCAGTTTGTTTATATGATGGATTACATTGATAGATTTTTGTATGTTGAACCAGCCCTGCATCTCTGGGATGAAGCCTACTTGATCGTAATGATTTTTTTTGATGTGTTTGTGGATTCAGTTTACTGGTATTTTATTGAGAATTTTTGCATTGATGTTCATGAGCGAAACTGGTCTATAATTCTCTATCTTGGTTGAGTCTTTGTGTGGTTTCGGTATCAGGGTAACTGTAGCTTCATAAAAAGAGTTCGTCAATGACTTTTCTGTTTCTATTACTTGAAACACCTTAAGAAGTATAGGTATCAGCTCTTCTTGGAATTTATGGTAAAGTTCTGCATTAAAACCATCTGGTCCTGGGCTTTTTTTGGTTGGGAGATTTTTTTCTGACAGCTTCTATTTCCTCATGACTTATAGGTCTATTTAAATTGTTCACCTGGTCTTGATTTAATTTTGGTATATGGTGTTTATCTAAAAACAAGTCCATTTATTTTACATTTTCCAACTTTGTGGCATATAGGCCTTTGTAGTAAGACCTAATTATTCTCTGAATTTCCTCAGTGTCTGTTGTTATGTCCCTTCTTTTTCATTTCAGATCTTGTTAATTTGTTCATTCTCTGTCCGCCTTTTGATTAGTTCGGATAGGAGCTTGTCAATCTTGTTGATTTTCTCAAAGAACCAGCTCTTTGTTTCATTTATTCTTTGGATTGTTTTCTGTGTTTCTATTTTGTTTATTTCAGCCTTCAGTAGTTATTTCTCTGTGGGTTCTTCATGTCCAGTTCATCAAGCAATCAAGACAAGAGCAGTTTCTTGCCAAAATGGCTAACCAACTCCATAAGTAGCCTCTTCTATGCCCATCTTCCTGTTGAAGTAGATTGGTATTGCCAAAAGCACATGTGTCTCATTGTCATGAAAAGTCTTAAGCTATTAAGACATTTTAAATGCCATATTCTGAAGGTCTCTGAACATTTTGAAGAATACCTATCTAATTGAAATATATCACTATATATCTAGAAAATCTAAGATGACTACAAGCTTGACTATTATAGATTATTATCTATTAACCTATATTTCTTAATCATACATTACATTTTTAAATGAGCTACATAAACACAACACCTTAGTCACGATCAGAAATATACATATAACAAAATAGACCTTAAATTTGTATCAATAAACCAAAATTCATAGCTATGCAAATTATTCATATCTGTATCATATCTCCCTTAAATGTAAACAAACAATTATAAACAATATTTGGGAATGTAGATGTAGTTCTGTCCATACTTCTTCCTGCTATATATTGGGTAAAGTAAATTTTTGAGGGTATTTTTGGGGTGTTCACAATGACCTTTCAGAGGCTCTTGGTCCATCAAACTATATTGGTCTATAAGTAATCCACAGGTTTTTATCTTCTGTGAAAACAAAAGAAGAACCTCTTTTCCAAAGCAACATATCCTTAGACTCCAATTTTGGAATCAAGATACCTTTAGAACATATATTCTGGTTTATCTTAGCAGCCCATATAATGAAATGTCTCCCTGTACTTAACTACATCATTGTCAAAAAATTCTAAGAAGACACAATAATATACATAATCCAGACTCTGTGAATTTTCCATCTTTACATGGCTTGTTTTTCTTTACTCCTTTAATCTATGACTACTTGTACTCTGTCTCTTTAAAGACTTTATCCCCTCCTTTTGTAAAACCATATACTTCTTTTCCAATCCTCTTTTTCTTCTCTTTCAAGCCTACATACATGTATCCAATACTGTGACCCATTTATAGGTCTTCTTTTTAAAATGTGTATTTGTCTTTATTGTATATCTGTAATTATTGTCTGACCAGAAGCATTCTTAAAAAGCTGAGCACTTAAGAATCTAAGCTGTGACATTACTTGGTCAAATATGGTACTTCCTGCTTGCCCCACCCAGTCTAAAACTTAAGCCGCACCATTACTATGATGTACACAGTACTTCCTGTTTACTCAGCAGAGTTCAGCATGGTGGAGCTGCTTACCACCTCTGAGAGACATGCACAGTGTCCCATCTCTAGGCACACAGCTGGTCCATGCCACCACTAAGCAAGCTGCAACGGTCTGGTCACAAACCCCACTCAAATGCTCCATCTTCTGAAAGAGCCAGAGGTTGTGCTGGCAACATAGCCCAGAAAGCTGGCATTTAAAAATGACCATGGCTTTTTACCTGCATTGGATGAATCAGGAAAATCTCTCTTAAAGGAGCTGTGGAAAGCCAACAGCAAACAGCAAGAAGCTGTGTTAAACACTGTATTTTTTTTTTTTTTTTGTCTAGAATTCTTTCTCAAGCCCTCTCAGGTATTATGTGAATGTAGTTGGCCATGTGGGCAGCAATTTCTAGCAGGAGTGAGCTGCTTGTTCTTCCTGGTTGCATGGGTGGCATTTCCCTTTTGTTTTTGAGCTGGCAGCAAAGCACAGAAAGCCGGCATTTTAAAATGACCATAGCTTTTTTTTCCTGCTATGGCTGAATCATATGTGAATGTGTTTGCAAATGTTGAAACATATGGGTGTGTCTAGCTATGTGTGTGGAGATCAGAAGTTGGAGTTGAGTCTCTTTCTTAATCACTTTACTTATCTATTGAGGTATGATCTCTCTTTTAAACCAAGAGATCACCAGTTTGGCTAGTCTAGTTATCCAGCTTACTTTTGGGATCTACTTGCTTTAACTTCTGAGTATGGAGATTACTGTCAGACCACTGACATGGTTGTGACTGCTGGGTATCCAACTACTGGCTCTCTAACTTGCATAAGAGGTGCTTTAATATTTGATTCACCTCAGGGCTTCTGACATATGCTTTCTAAAGTAGATTCAGAACCCACTCATTTACTACTTAAAATTCACCTAGGAAGTTAGAAGGCTTGCCCATTAGCTTTCTATTTGTCTCCAGTTAATAATAATGAAGAAATTAATTTACTATTCATCTCATATTCATTTCTATTTCCTTTAGTAAGTAAAAAGTATGGGTAAATTTAAACCTAATAATTTAGATGAGTTAAGCTCTATGGGATTTTTGTGTCTCAGACACTGTTGATATAGATGGTCAACCCCAATATAAAGAGAAAAATAGGAACCAGCACAATGAATGCATGACCAGGCATCTACTATCCAAATATGAAAAAAAGAGAAATTAGAGATGAGAAAGTGATCAGAATTAGTAACCAGTGTGATAGGACCATATCTGAACCAGTGTGGGACTCATGATCTTTAACCAACTGGATATCAAGGTCCAAGAATTGAGTAACAATATGAAGGTTATGTGGAAATAGATGTGAATTGCATAGAAAGAGAAAACAAACCCTCCAGGTAAAAAAAAAAAAAAAAAAAAAAAAAAAAAAAAAAAAAAAAAAAAAAAAAAAAAAAAAAAAAAAAAAACAGAACTGACAAGAACACACCCAGCCTCTATACCAGACCAGGATCAAAGTCAGAGTTGTTGTATTGACCAGCCCCATGCATCCCAAAAGCTACATTTTACAGATTATATATTAATTGTGCCTACTTTTCCCCAAGAGTCTCCAGCCAAGAATATGTTCTTGGATGTTCAAAGCAAACGCTACATCCACAGTTTTTGTGTGGTCACTTAAAAAAAAAGCAAAAACAAACAAACAAACAAAAAAACTCCATTCGTTCCACATCCCTCTTTCAAATGCCCCCTCTCTCCTTCCATGAAAATCCAACAGTCACTGGCGAATCTTTATTTTGACAGTTTTTACAGTTATTTTTAGACTTCAAGTCTTTTTCCTATTAATGTTGAGTTTCCTTTTGAGATTGGCAGGATTTTAAGAGTAGATTTCACTAGAAAGGATTCTTGTGAGTATTGGTGCTGCAGCTAAATCAGGGAATCAAGAACACAAGAGTGGCCTTATACTACAAGTTCATATTTGAAAATAAGTCCTGGTTTGTAAGATTTGCTCAATTCTCTTTTCTACATACAGCGTGTTTCCTTCCAAGCTCTTTTCTTTCTTTCTTTCTTTCTTTCTTTCTTTCTTTCTTTCTTTCTTTCTTTCTTCCTTCCTTCCTTCCTTCCTTCCTTCCTTCCTTCCTTCCTTCCTTCCTTCCTTCCTTCCTTCCTTTCTTTCCCTTCCTTTCTTTCTCTTTCTTTCTTTCTTTCTTTCTTTCTTTCTTTCTTTCTTTCTTTCTTTCTTTCTTTCTTTCTGTGTTTCTTTGTGTTAATCATACAGATAGTTTTGCATGGTTTTTTAAAAGAAGTAAAAGTTAGATGTAAGATCTCCCAATTCTGTGATGAAGCTATATGCAGCTTTTGATTTTAGGCTATCTTTCCAGTTAAAGAGCTTATAATTATATATAGTCTCTTTGTTTCTGATACATGGCTAACTATTACTCCAGTGATTCAGTTTGAGCAGCTAAACTCTAGGTTTCAGCATCACATCATATTAAAATTAAAAAAAAAAACACTAACTGCATTTTTACACTCTTACCCAATCAAATCTAATTTTAAAAATTGTATCACATTTTGTCTCCATTACACATCTGTCAGAATCTTAATTCATCAGTGAAATTATGGTCTCATTGTCATATAAAATAGTTGGTGCTTTCTCCTTGTTTTGAACTTTAGGGCAGCTATCTTTGGGGCTTGTTACAATTTACTTTTGAAAATCATGTCTTATCTTACTTTCAATGAAATTAAACTGTCTCGTTTAATCTCTGACTTTCTCCCTTGACCTCCAAGTTCTAAGTTTTGGAAATGGAAAGTTACAAGGTATTTTTTGAGTTGTTTCTTCATTTTGGTGCACAATTTCAGAATAATGATTCCGTTCAAAACAACTGAAGTACTGAATCTCAACCTTGAACACTGGTTTCACTTCAGATATCCAGAATTATATATCTATTTGTCTATTTTATACTTGGATTTGACAGTTGTATTTCTGATAAAAAAAATTACACCATAATATAACATCACCTATAGTTTCCATCTGCACAATAGGCTGGCAAGTTGTAGCAGTACATCAAATATCTTCTGCATAATTTCATTAAATACAAAATTATTAGACCACAGGCACGCCATTTTGCTTATAGTTTATCTAAGACTTCAAAAGACATTCACATAGTATGAAACTACTAAAAAATGTTCTATTTGACCTTTTACAAAGCAAAATATAAATCAATAGTTAAGTACTCAGTAGAAACCTGTTCTCATCCCAGTCAGTCCTTATCTCAATCTAAAATATTACCTGTCCAAGTTATATTATACACCAAACTGTTCTTAATTATGCTTTATTTATATACGTCTGTTATTTATTATATATAGCACATTAGAAACTCCTGGAACCTTTAAAATAGTCCCAAAATCTCTCTGTTTATATAAAATCATCATCATAATTATTAAGGTGTGAAGCACTGATGCACTGAAACTACTTCCTGCTTCTCTCTCTTTCTCTCTCTCTCTCTCTCTCTCTCTCTCTCTCTCTCTCTCTCAGTGTTATTTTGTTAATATTTAAAATAAAGCTCTCTGAAGATCAGAGTACAGAGATAAGCCACTAGTTAGCCTTAGAGGCCAGGCATTGATGGCACACACCTTTAAACCCAACACTAAGAAGAAGAGTCAGATGGATCTCTGTGAGTTCAAGGCTACCCTGGACTACACTAGATTGATCCAGTTTCAAAGAGAAGTGAAGCAATAGGTGGTGGCTCAAACCTTTAATCCCAGACCTAGTAAAGTGGAGACAGGACTGATATGACTGTGGAGAAGAGAGGAATATAAGGGAAAAGACAGGAACTCCTTACAGTCTGCAGATGCAGTCTGAGATTTAGTACAGGCAGGATTGTCCCTTCAGTCTGAGGATTAAGTAGATGTAAAAGATCTCTGTAGTGACTGGCTGCTCTGCTTCTCTGATCTTCTGAATTAACCCCTATATTTGACTCTGGGATTTTGTTATTATTACCAATTACAATTTGTGCTATATACTCTCTCTCTCTCCTACTTTTCTTCCTCTCCTCCCCATGCTCCTCCTTTTATCTTTCATTTTGTGTTCCTTTCTCCTTCTTTCCCTCCCTCCATCCTCTCTTCTCCTTCCCCTTTCCTCCTCTCTCTTTATCCCTCTGTCCTTCTACTTTCTTCTCTATCTTCTCTTTCTTACATTGTCTCTTCTCTTTATCTCCCCTCTTTTTTTTTTTTTTTATAAAACCCTTACAAAAGAAAACCAGCCTACAAACCACAATCCCAGATAACATAGACAATGAAGACACTAAGAGAGACTTTACATAGATCTATCTAATCTACTTGGGAAGTAGAAAAAGATAAGATCTACTGGGTAAATTAGGAGCATGGGGACCTTGGGGGAGGGTTGATAGGTGGAGGAGAGAGGCAGGGAGGGGAGCAGAGAAAAATGTAGAGCTCAATAAAAAATAAACCCCATAAAGTGTTCTTAAATGCCTCACAATCTTAAGTGATATTTTACATAATATTTTGTCTTAAAAATCTTCCTGATATGACCTGTGAAAATGGTTTGCTACTTTCTTGAGCCAGAAAACCCTTTAAGAACCATGCAAATCAAGAGGTTCAAATCTTTGTGTTCAGTTTAATAAGATCTACAAAACTGCCCAGGCCATCAAGAGTATGAGTATCTAAAAAGTCACCATGTACATGAATGAGGACTTTGTAAAAAAATAAGTTTATACATTCCTGTGGTGTTATCATGGAGAGCAAGAATATGTGCCCAGGCTGAGCACTCGGGGGTTGAATACAGGGTTGATAGCTCAAAAGCATTGCTGAATTTGGCTGCATATGCTTTAAAATATTGAGACTAATGCTCGACTTCAGGTTCTGTATGTGGATTCTCTAATTATTGGACACAGTAAAGTGAAGAAAGAATCCCCTAAGGTTTAAAATAACCTTCAACAGAGGACCACTGAGAAAAGTTTCTATAGATTATCTATAACAGTGTGGACCAGTTGGCTTGTTGGATTGTTTAGACTAACCACGGTGGTAGAAAGCATAATAGTTCAATAGTTTTCAATGAATTCTTTTAAGTAGCATAGACATCTCTATTAGTGATATATTCATTGTTACTGTGAGTTTTTTTATTACTTTGGTTATAATCTCCTACATTGGAAATTTGTATAGATTATAAACAAACATAACTAATAAGGTCAAGATATTTCTCTGAGAAGCTATTAATAGTAGCTTGAAACTTTTTATGAGGACTAGATACATATATTTTATTCATACATCATGGGATTTGATAGCTGTGTCTAGGATGTGAAAGGAAGAAAAAAATCACTTGTCATCTCACTTTTGCTCATTTTCAAGAGAAATCAAAGTGATTTTCTCCTCGACTCAACACAAACTGAGAAAGCATCTACTTGAATTAGCTTTTTTATTTCTTTTGGATGCTATGACAAATAATGGACATAAATATTAGAAACAGAGAAGAATCTAGATCAGCATAAAATTGCAGAGGTTTCAGGCTTTGTAATTTTTTCATAATTTATGATGAAACTGAAAATCTGGGCAGTGAGGAAAAAGAAAAATGGTCAAGCACATCAGTGAGTATTATAGAAAATAGAGAGAGGAAGATATAGGGAAAGGCTTAAAACAAAATACAGCCTCTAAACTACATCCAGATCCTAATTTGTACCAACTGTCAAAAAGGTACCACCAGCTAAGGACTAAATATCCAATACATAAGTTTTAGGAATAACAAGCAATATAACTGTAGAATTATTATTCTGTGATAAACATGATAATTAAGAGGCACTGAGAGATGGTCTAGTCTCAGTTATATGTTGCCGGGTCATCTAATATATGAACCTGGATCTCACTACCAATATCTAAGCATGGAGTTGAGCCTGTGTAATCAGCAGTGTTAAGGATCTCATTTATTATATATATATATATATATATATATATATATATCATATATATTATATATATCATAATAAATTGTCTTATGAACAGTATGTTTTAATGTGTAAACTGTTAATGCTCATCTCTGATATTTATATATTTATTTTTTGAGTATTTCATATAAGCATATAAACTATTTTCATGACTTCATTCTTTCAATGCCTGTAAAGTCCAATCAACCATCTCCTCTCAAATTCATAACCTCCTCTACTTAAATTTTGGTTATGTGTATACATACATACATACATAGGTTTCATTTTGAAGAGGACGTTCTATTCTTACTATCCAACGCATTAGCATGTTACTTTAATCCAAATTACTCACTAAAATTTAAAGATACAAAGAACATTAGCAATACCACTGCCCCTTTATTTCTTTTACAATTAAAAGAGGAATTTAGTATAATAGATTAATGAAAATCACTGCACTAGGTACTGGCAAAAGCAGCAGAAGTAAGAATCCTTGTTCCCTGCTTCCCATGCTCTTCTCAGGTTTCCTGTGAATTCCATATTACAGAAAACACAATGTTTGTCTCTTCTGAGTAGAAAAGTATAAACAAAAAACTTAAATATTTTCTTGTGTTTTCCTCACTTTTCTCTACCTTTGGACTCATTGCCAGAGTGTGGCAATCTGCTCTAGTCAGGTGCTGAAAACATAATCTTCTTACAACTTTCAGATGATCCAGTCTGTTTTATATTTCCTATATACACATCCACTCATCTTTCTTCTTCATTTATCAGGTATTAAGCTTGCCAGTTTAAGTTTGCTAGATACAAAAAAAAAAAAAAAATGAGCTTCAGACTGTGACTGCATTCATATGTCTTAGTTTCCAATTTGTCAAAAGTCCATTCCAAGGCAGAGCAGTTTCAATTTCTAAGTGAAATAGTCACAAACTACTCGAAAATCTCATACAATCTCTGTGACAATTTGTTCTTTAGTGTGTGATCTAGATGCTTACCTAGGGTTGATTTGATTGTACTTCTGTCAATATTACTAGCTAACATCATTGAGTAATTACCTGCCAAGCATTCTGCTAAACACTTCATGTGCACTAGTTCACTTTATCCCCTCAACAGTTTCACTAAACACTGCAGTTGCTAGGTTTTTTTGCAACTTAGAATCACTCTCCTAGGAAGTAGTCTGCTGACTCAAAGTGACTTTCTTTCAATGGTATTTGCTTAATCACTTCATCAAATTATTTGCAAAGTGTCAGCTTATGCAGAAAATCTTCTGGAACTTTATAAACAGAACTGTTGGGATCTGTAAGTCATTTTACACTTAACAGGGAGAAAAAAAATGCTTTTTATTTTTCTAATACACTGCATACCCAAGCTCTTAATTTTCCACATATATGGCACATTCATAAAAATGATTTTTATACAAATTCTAATAGTAAGTTGCAAATAATTCAGGAAACTTGCAACCAATGCAGTGATCAATGCATATATATTTCCATTAATATGGTCATTTTTAAAAGTCATGTTTCAAATTCATGCCCATTCCAGTTTTATATCGTTTTTCAGAGTCTCACACTTTAAGAGTGTTAATAGATAAGAAAATAGTGTAAATACAAGTGATTGTTATCTTGAGTGTGCAGAATATTGGAGAAGGCATAAATAGCAATCTACTCCTTTGATTTATACCAAGCACTCACACAACAGAGGTTCAAATAAATTATAAACTGCTTGACTCCTGGGTTGTTGTTAAATTCTTTGTAGACTTCATTCATTGATCATTAGATACCCTTAGGTTTTTCTTTCAGTTCAATGGTAGAAAGGTATGCATTATACATCATGTCCATGTCCTGATTAAGACTTCCAACAAGGCACTTTTCCTATAGCTAATATGTGTAAAGGTGAACTAGACCTATAATATGCATGCAGATATTGGAGAAGAGTATATAATTTGTAAGCCAAAAATGTGGTCTTCATTTTGTGGGAGGAGATTTTCCAATGTCATGCTGACACATTGTTCAATAATCACTGAATTTATATGTACATTAGTTAAATGTGACTGCATAGTGTTTCTTAAAGATTTACAAAATTGTATATTCAAAAATCTACTTGTTTAGGATTAAAACATATATTAAACTATTGGTAGATACAGATTTCTTTTAAGAAACATATATGTAGAAGTAACTGGGTTGTGGATGAAGATGAATGCATTTTTCCTCTTTCCAAATGTTTATGATGCTTACACATAGAGTTTATACTATAAGTGAGAAGCGTACAATTTAATATACGTTGTACTTTCCATGAACTCCAACATGAAACATAGCTGATCTCCATAATTTCCCTCATTGAATGACCAACAATCAGAGTGAAGGAGTCTCCTGTGTGTTTCTTGACTTCATTCATTCTTGAGCTTTATACCTTCTGGCCTTTCCGTTGCTTATTTGCAAAGATGTTTAGAGTAAGGTAATCAATCATCAATTGTGTATTCTATAATGACCATGTAATTGGCATCTACTTTACATTATTTCTGTTCTGAATACAGAACTCACAGATACATTGCTTAATTTGAACATGGGAACAATGTAGGGCAATGTGAAAAATAGCTATTCATTCTTGCTTCCAGCTTTATTCTGTTTCAGGAGAGAGAACCAATTGCCTAGTTCTTGATATATTCATTCATTCACTTTTCAAAGCTTGCTGAAATTATAAAGATTGCTAGTCACTCACTAAATCTTACCTGAATTTTCCTGGAGAAATATTTATTAATATGTATTTGGAATTCACTAAACAGTCATCAAATTTATTCATGTATCTGTTTATATCATTAAATGTCAATATTAATCATTATCCATCTATGTTGTAGTTTAGAATGCTGGTTTCTCAAACAACAGTGACCTATGGATAAATGACTCCCTAATGAAGCAACATTAGTTTCTTCCAGACCAAGGGTATTATTTGCTAATTGCCTTAAGGGGTAATCTGAAGTATCTAATGTGTTTGCAAAAAGTATTTAGGTGATGTATGAGTTCTTCCATAAAATACTGATGCTGACTAATTACCCCTTGCTCCAGACTCATACATTTAGCATGTGTACCTTTTCCACTTTTGTTGCTGGAGGTATCACACAAGATAGTAAAAACAAATGAAATCAGAAATCAGACTTGGTTCTTAATTCTAAATTCTATCATCTGTCATCTGAAGTGCAGTTGTTTTTGTCATGTTTGGCTGTGAAATTATTAATACTGGTGTGACTGAATAAAACATGTCATTTGTAACTGGAGTAGCAATATAAAATCCCAAAGGAATGATGTGTTGCTCGAAAGATAATTGGTATGTGTAGAAAATCTTAATTTATCATATTATGAAGTTTCAATCTCTGATAATATACACTGCCTATATATAAAGGCAGAGCCAACTTTTGAATTGAAAACTGATTTCTTTCAGTATAACTTTTTTTCCTCTGTGGCTCTTGTTTATGTACAGTGTCTGGAATTAACAAAGAAACAGTTCAAAATACAGCAAGTTAAACAATGAATTCTTACAGTGGGGTAAGTTGAAAGTGAAAACCATTTGTGGAAGATTAATTCTGAAGGTGCTTCTGATATACCTGTCTTTAGTCACTCAAGCACTGGATTGGCTTGTGCTATGAAGCAAAATGGTATGAAGTGGATAAAACTAATATCAATTGTCCTTAATTTGGGTCATTTTTATTATTTTTATACCATAATAGAGCACAGCTAAATGCTGTGAACCCTTAAAAATAGAACAGCAAAGCAGGTTGATCAGGCAGAAGAAGTGTTTTAGAGATATGAGTCAGAAAGAAAATAGTCAGAGGGATTTGAAGACAGTACTTCTGGCTTTGAAGGGATGAACTAGCAGCCTGGAATTGCCTACTGGAAACCAGAAATAAATGTAAGAGAAGTTTTGACCTATCCCTAAAAGACACCAAAGGACCCAGCTAAGCCACATTGTACCTAGACTTGGAAGGCCAAAGAGTGGTGTCATGACAATTTTTTATTCCTTGAAGTCACTAACTTTCAAGTGATTTTTCTCTCATGGAAGTAAGAAAGCAAGCGTTAATTCATATTTATCTTCAAAAGTCAGGTGTATGAAGGCAAACATTTAACACAGATTTTAAAAAAGTGTATGTCTTTATTAACACAGCTTGTCTTTTTAGGAACATGGAACACTGTGATCAGGTTAATGAAAAAGATAATATTTTATGGAGATTCCAAGTGATTTTTATTGAGCTGTGGGGGCAAACCTTTCTCTTGATTCACCACACACATTATATCCAAATTGTCCAAATTGTTCTTTACCTGGCTTTCTTGTACTTCTTCATTGTCAGGAACTTTGTTAGGAATGTTTTCTGGCCTATGTCTCTTTGCCTCCTTTGTATAGAAGTTCAATGTTATGTGGATAAGGGTAAGATTTGGATTTACACTGACTAAATGTAATACTCTGCCTTTGCAACTTCTTGCTATGCTAGTTAACTTCCTAACTTCTCGTCCCTCAGTGTCTCCACTGGTAGAGTAATGATATGTCACCTTCTTTCATTGCTGTCATGAACAGACACCAATGCTTCCTTCCTTGGCCCATGTACTGTACTTTTTTACTTTGATACACCTTCCCTACATTTTTGGCTGTAAGTATAAGTCTATAGAGCTCTGGTTTCAGACTTCACCTGTAGGTTCAAGTGAACATTCCTTATTTATTTCCTTATATGGCAGAACAAGTATTCAATTATGGATGGTGTAGCTGTATTTTTATCCATCCAACAAACATATAGTATATACCTATTCAATTTCATAAACTAAAGATCCAAGTTTAGATACAATATAGCTGCTTATTCTGACACTAATGATATATTTATCCAAACACAGAAGCAATATGGTTAATTTTGTAAAACAGGTATTTGTTGATAAATCAAATTCTGAAAGATTTCAACTAGTTTATTTGGCTTAATATTAAATAAAATTTAAATAAATGTTAGCATAAAATGATATATTTTTGATTAAAATATACATATATTTTTTATTAAAGAAACACTAAGTAAGTAGTATCAAATGTGTATAAAGTACCTAGGACATTGCCTGTTATTAAAAAGATGCTTATTTCAAAAATATACATTTGAGGTCTAGGAATATAACTCAATGGTAGAGTATATAACCCATTGTGCCATCAAGCATAAGGCCCATAATTCTGGAGAGAGAGGTGGAGGGTTGTGGGAAGACAAAAGAGACAGAGATACCCAGAGAAAGAGAATAGTGTAAATTTTACTATTCTAAAAAGCTAGCCGTTTTCTAAAATAATGGTACACAGTTTATCAGAAACTGGAAAAAAGTCATATATATATATGAACCAATCAGGATGCTTTGAAACAGGGATGGGGTCACTACTTTTGAAAGGGATTTCAAGAAAGACCTGGGGTTGAGGGCAGTTGACATCTTTGGTATTAGTGATTTAAACAAATAATACATACCATTGGGGATTAAATGTGGTGACTTGCTCATTTAGCCTGAAAATTATTCCTTTTTCTTGTGTATTTTTGTCAGTGTCTTCTCCTAACCATAGCTATGTCTGAAGGTGACACACAGTAATTTGAGTATTGAATATTCCCATAAGTATTATGTGGACTTCTGAAATTTTATTGTCACATCTATCACCAAAATAAATATGTTCTGATTTTAGTTATATTGCATACATGCACAAAGAGCATAAAATAATAATGTATATTCTTTACTTGTTCTTTTTGTTTTCCATTAATTGCCTATTTATTATGAAAATCTCATTATTTTCCACAATTTATATTTTTGTAATGAATGCATGATGTGTTTTCATTACATCAATTAATAATTTGCATGATTTAACAGCCCATAGGATACCAAAGAGATGATAATTTTAAAAGTTTGAAGTTGCTGACTACATCTGAGGCAAACTGGAAAGGATTCAACTTGGAGAATGATTGATTTCTTAGTGATGATTTTCTGTCATCAACACAGGCTATTTGAGAAAGGCGTTCTGTAATTTTTCTCAAATGTAATGCACTGCCAAATATAAACATTTTAAAAGCTTGAAGATGTTGAAAGGACAATTGTGTATTAACAGGAACACTTCACAACTTGCCCTACAATTTCTATTTTATATACAATAACTTTTAAAGGTTCAGTGGTCAAAGGCAATTCAAAACCATCATATTCAGTGATTGAGATGAGAGAAAACACTGTTTAAAGCATAGATACAATGTTTATGTAGAAAAGTTCTTGAATTCTTAACTGTATTGAGCCTTCTAAATGAGTCTATGCAAACACTGAACAGCCACTACAATTATGTTTCTGTTTTCTTTTCAATATTGAATGTTTACATTCTTGAAGTATCCCTGATCGATTTCTCTTATTGACTTTGTTTTCGCCTTCCTCAGCTATTTCCTTACTTGTTTTATGCATTTCCTCATATGGATTTTTATTTATTTATTTCACTGTTGATGTCAGGAAAGAGGTTGCCCTCTTTTTATTAACAGCTTGAATTAGCAGCAGGCACCAAGGCTTCGAGCCAAGCGCAGGAGACACAGATGATCATAACTTCTTCCAACCCCATTTTCAACCTTGAATGCAGACCTCCGAGTAATGTCACACTGGATACTTGGTGAATATTTGCTGAAATTCCATTTTATGCTTATCTCAGCATTGACCTAAAACAAGATCAGTATTAAGAAGATCAAGTAAATTCTGCAAAGGCTTTTTTTTTTTTATTTTCCCTCTTTCTCAGGATTTCTTTTTTTTTAATTTATTTATTAAAGATTTCTGCCTCCTCCCTGCCACCGCCTCCCATTTCCCTCCCCCTCCCCCGATCAAGTCCCCCTCCTTAGTCTGCCCATAGAGCAATCAGGGTTCCCTGCCCTGTGGGAAGTCCAAGGACCACCCACCTCCGTCCAGGTCTAGTAAGGTGAGCATCCAAACTGCCTAGGCTCCCACAAAGCCAGTACGTGCAATTAATCTCTCAGGATTTCTATATTGTCAGTTTTCAGGGACAATAAGATACTGTCTTACAACTTGACTGTGTAGTCAGTATTAATACAAACATTTGGTGATTTAAAAGTTGTTATGTGACACACAAACTCTGTGTGAGCCCACACACACCCATAGTCTATATGCGTAGGTCTTTGGACTTGTTCTCTCCCAATACTGTCTCACACCCATAGTCTATATATATAAGTCTTTGGACTTGTTCTCTTTCTTACTGATGGAAGCAAACTACTCCTAATCCACACCTGGTATAAGCTAGGAGCTCTGAGGTCGTCATAATGTTCCCTCCATCTCTCACAGAGAACTTCAGCATGCTTCCTTTTGATGTTCATCCCACAATATCACACATCCTTCCTCACTCCTCTCCATTTCCTGGTGGCCACCTCTGCTTCAGGCTGTGCTCACTGTATAAAGTGGGGGGCTACCTTATTAATCCCATGTGGCTCTGAATGTTTTTCCAAGATCATCTGCATAAATATATATGTCACAATACCACACATTAGAAACCACATAGGAAACATTTAGGGTATTCTCAATGACATCACTACAACCTAGAATGTGTAACATGTCTGAGTACCTCTGGTGATTGCAGTGTACTCTGCATACACATCAGAGCATTCATGTGTCTCAGTTACACCTGACTTTTATCCAAACCGAATTTATTGTATGATATTAGCACAACCTGCTTCTCTAATTAGAAGTATTGGACATTCCATTCATTTATATTTTGAAACATCTACACATAGAAATATCTCTTTTTTGGCAAGTTTGATGCCCTTTCATTGCTTGGTCTGTATAAAATTCATTTTAGTGCTCCCCTTTTTAGAAATCTTTCCTGACCTCATTAAAGGACATAAGAACTGGTAATGTTATTTTATTCTGGGCTAATCTTTTCAGAAGAGATGTATCTATATCATCTAATTTTCACATAATTCATCATATATACTCACTGAATATGTGTGATATAAGAGAAGGAACTACATTCAGTTCACATAGTTTACCAAAAAGAATATAATTAAATTTTGTGTCTTTGTATAGGATGGTATTTTGACATGTGTTTGTGTAGATGCATATGTCTAAACCTGAATCTAGAGGCCACAGGGCAACTGAACTGATGTTTGTAAGGTGTCATTCATCTTGGTCTTTTAGACAGAGTCCCTCATTTTTTTGTAGCTCACTTAGCAGGCTAGGCTGCCAGGTTGATGAGACCCAGGGACATACCTGTCCTCGCCTCCCTTGCACTAAAATCATAAATATGCACTGCCATTTCTATCTATCTTTTAACTTTTATTCTAGGCATTAAACTTGGGCCATATATTTATGTTACAAGGACATTGCTAAATGAACTATTCCCCAACCAAACAGTATTCCCCAGTCAAATAACTAACATGGTGTGGGATTACCCTCTGTATGCTATGAGTACCATTGGTTAATAAAGAAACTGCTTTAGGCCTATAGCAGGGCAGAACAGAACAAGGCAAGGTAAACTAAACTGAATGCTGGGAGAAAGAAGGCAGAGGCAGGAGATAACATGTATCTGCTAGAGGGGAAACACATAGAGCTGTCAGCTGGAAACCTTGCCAGTAGGCCATGAACCTCGTGGTAAATGATAAAATAATGGAAATGGGTTAATTTTAGATGTAAGAGCTAGCTAACAATATGCTTAGGTGATTTGCCAAACAGTGATTTAAACAGTGATTAAATAAATAGTGATTAAATAGTTTCTGGGTGAGTATTTCAGGTCTGGGCAGCCAGAAACGAACAAGTGGCCTCCTACAACACTAACATGTAACCTAACATTTCTGGAGAAACTATGTTTTGATTCCTAGTCTGAATTGAGTATCTTTATCTATATGTCACCCATTCTTCTAGTTAAATCTTCAGTGACTCCTCAGTGCCTTGTTCATCACTGAGAACAATTTCATTTGTGGCAATTTAATCAACTGAAAATATTGCTTAGAGGTCACCCAAGTTTCCTTGGTTCCTCTATTCTTCTTTCTGTGAACATATCCTGTCATGAGCAAGCTCTTTGTTTGTTATATAGCTAGAATTTTAATTAATATAATAGTATAAGCATGTTATTCAATTTAAGGCTAGTCATTTTGATATCTTTCACCAGACAACTATTTTTTTCTGATCATATTTTTTTGTCTATTTCCATGCACCAGCAGTGTCTCTAATGTACCCATTTCTGTTACGGATTTGCTGAGGGTCCCTGGCAGCTTGCTGCAGGGTCGCAACCAGTGACAGGTCCACAAACCAAGGTGGCTGATCCCCTCGTGGCTAGCCATGTGGGCAGCGGGTGGGCGAGGGGCAGACAGATGGGTTTGCTGCAAGCTTCCCGGTTCCCAAGCAGGGGCATTGCACGATACCTACGAAGCAGATCTCCATGTGACTGTGGCAGGTGGGCTAGAGAGACAGAAAGGCACACCACCTAAAGTAAAGGTAGATATTTATTAGGTGGATTTTGGAGGGGAAAGGAAAAGGGGAGAAGGGGGAGATAGAGGAGCGGAGAGAAAAAGGGGACCAAGAGAGAGCCAAGATGGCAAGGGAGGGAGAGATGTTGCAGGGAGTGGGTGTGGCTTGTCTCTTAAAGGGACAACATTGCAATTTCTAAGTCACAAGTATATGGAGAGGCAAAATTATAAAATACCCTTCAATATATCTGAAAAAACAGACATTTTATTTTGGTTTCTTTCTTTAGAAATGAGGAGGAAGAAGTCTAGTAAACTAAAACTCTTCTTCAAAATCTCTGATTAAGACCAAGTATATAACTACAGTAAACTTCTCATAAGCCATGGGCCAGAAATTTAAAAGTTATACTAAAGATGACTGACTATTAAAAGAAATGAACTTCCCCTAGTTCATTTTATTTACATTAAAAGAACACAATTAACTTTTGTGTATATGAGTAAGGTGGTGTTCTGATATGTTTTGTTTAGGTGCACATGCGTGAACATGAATGTGGAGGCCAGAGGCCAACTGGAATGTTACTCTCTAATTTTTTTTTATTAAGAATTTTTTAATACAATCTTTTCTCATTTAACACAGCTATCCCCATTCACACTCCCTTCCATCCTCCAGCTTTCCCCATTCCCCCTCCCCAACCCACCTTCCCATTCACTTCTAAGAAAGGGTAATGCTTCACCATAGGGAGTCAACAAAGTCTAACACTTAACTTTGAGGCAAGACCAAGACCCTCCTCCCATACCTAGGGTGAAGAAGGTATCCCACCATAAAGATTGTGCTCCTAGATGCCAGTTCAAACACTAGAGGTAAATCCTGGTCTGACTGCCAGTGGTCCCACAGTCTGTCCAATATAAGGGATTGTCTTTTTTCCTATTACATCCAAATTTTAAACAGACAAATTGGAATGCAATGTTAGATAATGGGTATAAGATTGCAGGAAAACATTTTCCTTGAAAAAGATACATTCAATTTGTGTAAAATTTTTCTTCCTGCTTTGTAATCGTTATCCAAAATTCTGTTCTAGTTTGAAGTGGCAAGATAAACAATCCTCAAGCAACCTTTAAAATCTAACAATAAATGCAAATACTATTGTAAAAAACTTTTATATTAACCTATTAAAATAATAACAACAACGATGATAATAGCAATCACATGATACATCATTCAGTAATATAAAGGTGGAATTATTTCCAAATTTAAAATACATATTCAACTGTAGGTAGCTATGAACATTTAGAAAAATCAATGCTCTCACTTAAAATGATCTCCTCCTGTTAACTCCCTGTTAAAATTTATTTTTCTTGCTTTATTTTTTTAATTAAAAGGAGTCAAGCCCCCTCTATCTATTTCTGAGCCTCCTAGCTGCCAATTGTGTGAATGTATGCCACACCACACATATGTTCATCTCCAGATGGCTAGCCTGCTTCTTTCAGCTCCCCACCTGCCTGGGCCAAAGGCATGCTGTGCTCATATCCCTCTGTATAACATGGAACCTGTTGGTGCCTGCTGTCATCCATTCAATACCTTGTCAGGGATTTGATACCAGACAATTGAGGGGAAAAGCAAAGAGTAGCAAGGGTAGAGTGAAGTGAAGAGGATTTAGAGTTAAGAGAGGAGGTACAGGCTATAAATGACTGAGGGTGGGTATAATTAGAATAAGAAAAGTCAATAATTACTTAGAAATTTTAATAAAATTTATATTCTATACTCAAAACTAATATAAACGTACTTTAAATTTAGTTGTATGGAAACAAATAGAAGAGATTCTTCCTTGGATGATACTGGAACCCAGATTGTGTTGTGATTGTACTAAAATTGGCCAATAGTAGTTAAAAAGGTTGTTTGGGGCAGGGTTTACTTTGTAAGGCAGATCTTGTGGATTTGTTCAAGGTATTTCATGTCCTGTGTTTGGCAGTGAAAACATCTTATTGCAAGCTTCTTGATGTCTGCTGGCATGTGTGGCTGTCTTACAATTCAAGCAGATCAAAAAAGAAGTCCATTGAAATGCTCTCCCTGTGGAATTCCCTTCCTTTTCACCTTTTAACCCTGTTTTTGGTCCAGCGTATCTGCAAGAATTGAAAAATGTGGTCACACACATCTGGGTTGTTTCTTCATCCTTTTGTTCCAATTTCTCTGCATATGGAGATTTGAAAGCGGTTGGCTTCTTCTGATAGTCACAAGGCTCATTCTTCATCTGCACCTACTTCTCCATCGGGCACAAACACCTCAAGAAAAACTTTATAACTACTCCATTAAATGGAATACCACTTATTCTAGACATTCATTTTTCATAATATATTTCTGTCCAATACATACCATCATTCAAAACAAACTTTTCATTTGTTTGTATTATTTGCACTGTCCAGAATGTAAATTTCATAGTACACTGCATGTTTTTTGTGCTCTTTAAGTTCTTTCTCCATCCATGCAGCTCAAGGCAATATTTTGCTCATACAGGATTTTTATTTCAGTGAGAATAATAAGGCCCAGAGTTATTTTTCTACAATAACTTGTCCTAGCTTTAAAATTATTGTATATCCCATGATTGATTCTCAGTAAATACTTATTGAATGAATGAGCTACTTCAATAGATTTCTTTACTAATTTTTCAATTTTTCCAGGTCATTGCAAATACTGTGTAGTTACTCCACCACAAATTCTGTTTTGTTACACAAAGAAAACATCCAATCCTGCTATGTAGAGGATTTGGAGAGGCAATTACAAGAATTTGGATGAGATTTAATAAAAACCTGGAAGTGTTGGGATCTTAAACTGTGCAAATGTTCTAGATATATTTTGGAAATTGGTTTTGCATGACGTTCTCATCACTCTAACCTAGAATAAGAGACCAAGAGAGTATTCCAAGAACAGAAGAGAATGACCAATTGCACTTAATTGCTTAGGAAACCAGATTTAAAACTTCCTTGCCAGTTAAATTGAGTTTGCAGCAGTCACTCTCAGTGGAACTTCAGGCCATCAGCTGTGAACTCAGGTCATATCACTTGTTCTTGCTCTCGAATGACTGGCTTTTTGGACTGAGAAGCTACTATTTCTTTTTAAATCAAGCTTAAGAAAGTTTTATGGAACTGTTCTGTATCTTATTATGTAACTCACCCTAACATACCCTGTTATAATTATGTATGCATTCACTTGCTTCTAGTTCTCTGGAAAACCATCATTAAAATGACACAACGTGTCCATCAGAGGATGAATATCTGGGCTGCTGTTATAGTTCAGCAGGTACTGCAGCATGCTGTCTAGCCTAAGAATCTCTATTTGAACCCTAGAACATTATGTAAGGGGAGAATTGTTTCCCAGGTTTTTTTTTTCCATATACATTCTATACCATAATTACATGAGAGGGAGAAAGAGGAGAGAGAAGGAAAGAGAGACAGACAGACAGAGAATAAACTTTAACATGAAACTACAGTTATTTTTTATAGCAGAAAAAAATAACAACATCTTGAATTTTGCAGGAAAATGGATGGAGCTAGAAAACATTATTTTGGGTGAGGTAACCCTACACAGAAAGACAATTATCACATGTACTCATTCATAAGTGGATTTTAAACATAAAACAGAGAAAACCAGCCTATAATTCACAACCTGAAAGAACTTAGACATCAATGAGGACACTAAGAGAGACTTACATAGATCTAATCTACATGGGAAGTAGAAAAAAACAAGATCTCCTGAGTAAAGTGGGAGCATGGGGACCTTGGGGGAGGGTAGACGCAGGGAGGGGAGCAAAGAAAACATGTAGAGCTCAATAAAAATCAATAAAAAACCTAGAAGTAAATGAATAAGCATATACATAGAATAATGTATTGTTCTGGCTTTAAAAAGAAAGTTGGATTTATACTGTAATATAGTTGAACACTGAGGATATTACCAGAAGTCACAAAAGTGAAAGATAAAGTTCCCTCACTTATATGAGATATACATAGATTTCCAAATTCATGTAAGCAGAAAGTTGCTGTTCATTCCTAGAGGCTCAGATTAGAGAGAGATAGTGAGTCAAATATTAATGGGTATGATTTCAGTTGTGAAAGCTAGAAAAAGATCTGGGATGGTTGAATAAAAATTTTAAGTTCTTCATGCTACTGAACTAGACTCTCAATACTGGGTTGACTGGAAAATTTTATATGATGTACATTTTATCACAATCAAAAGTATCATTAAAAAAGGAATACATGAAAGTTGTAATAAGACTATCCAGAAAAGGAAAGGGACAATGCCAGAAAGGATTTTAATGACTTCATGATAGCAGAGCTCCTGATCATGCTCATATGACTCAACTTCCACCGTCCTTTATAAAAATTAGCTGTTGAAATTCATAGAATTGAGTTGTTCCAGAGACAGGAAAGAAAATCACAAGGGTTCTTTCTTACCATTCCTTTCTACAAATTAACAATTATTGAGCTTTTGACCAAAAATGCTTGAACATTATTGGCCATAATTGTGATAAATTTTCTACCCTAGCTTTAAGAATAATTGTGAAAGCAAGTCTCAGAGGATATCAGATGCAGTTTTGAAGCACAAATCAGTTATGCATTAATAAAGATTAACCCAGAATTTACCTAGTTTGGAGAACAATATGCTCTTAGATTCATGAAATTTTTGCATAGTCTTGAATTTAAATATGTTTCTATATTTGGGGTATGTTTTACAATTCTGTATTGTTATGACTCAACTTATCTCTTTTGAAATTATTTCCAGGTAGTTGCTTAAATCTAAATAGGAACCATTAAAGAAAGCCTCAATCTGCAGATATTACATAGTTTCATAGTGCAACTGCTACTAAGTGATAAAACTTCATGATATTGACTCAATAGGTTAAGAATTGATGCAGACTAGAAGGAAGAGGTCTGTTGAAATAGGAGCGGCGGGGCTGCGTCCCCGGCACCCGGCCGCCCGCATGGCTAGCTTATGCCCGAAATAATTACACGGAAACTGTATTCTTTCAAACACTGCCTGGCCCGGCTAGTTCCAGCTTCTTATGGGCTAGCTCTTACATATTGTTCTAACCCATTTCTAATATTCTGTGTAGCCCACGAGCTGGCTTACCAGGGAGGATCTTAACCTGCGTCTGTCTGGAGCGGGAGAACCATGGCGACTCCTCACACAGCTTCTTTTTCCCAGCATTCTCCTCTGTCTACTCCGCCTACCTAATTTTCTATCCAATAAAATGGGCCAAGGCAGTTTCTTTATTAATAAGAAATCACTCCCACATCATTTCCCCTTTTTCTGTTTAAACAAAAAAGAAAGGCTTTAACTTTAACATAGTAAAATTACATATAACAAAACAGTTATCAAGTAAGAATTACAGTTACAATATTTATATCTATTTTATCTCTTATCATAACTAAGGAAAACTATAACTAACCATTCTTCAACTCCATCAAAGACTCCAGAAGGATATAATATTACCTATCAAACAAGAAATAAGAAAACTCTAGAAATGACAGAGACATCTCGCTGCCTGGACAGTCACCCAAAGTTCCTCTGTACCGTTGGGGCATCCATCTTCGGCCTACAGGCCCATAGTATCCAGCAGACATTCTCATCAAGCAAGAAATTCCAAAGACAGTTCAGTCACTTTTTGCTGTGTCCTGCAGAATGTCTCACAGACTCTTTCATGAAGCAGGAACCCCAAAAGGTCATCTCACCTTTAGGCAAGTTCAGCAGTCCTCTCTCTGCGGGTTCTCTGTGTCCAGTTTATGCAACAGTCCAGGCAAGAGCAGTTTCTTGCCCAAATGGCTATCAAACTCCATAAGGATTCTCTTCGATGCCCATCTTCCTCTTGAAATAGATTGGTGCTGCCAGGAGCAAATGTGTCTCATTGTCATGAAAAACCCTAAGTTATTAAAATATCTTAAATGCCATATTCTGCAGCCTTTGAAAGATATGAAGAATGCCTATCTAACTAAAATATCTCTCTATATATCTAGAAAATCTAACTAACATGACTACAAGCTTAAGTATTAGCGATGATTATCCATTAACAACCTATATTTCCTAATTATACATTACATTTTTAAATGAACTACACAATCACAATACCTTAATCAAGATCAAAAATACATATACATATAACAAAATTGACCATAAAATCCATACCAATGCAAATTATTCATATCTATATCATATCCCCCTTTAAATGTAAAAGAACATTTATAAACAATATTTGGGAACATGGGCGTAGTTTTTTCTCTCCAAACTGCTTCCTGCTGAATAGGGGCGTCGTTAATTAGGTTGTTCATGATATAACCTGTGTGCTAGTTTCATCTCAGTTGGCAATTGAGCGAAGCAATTTTTTGAGGGTGTTCACAGCAACCTTTCAGGAGGGCGTGGTCTATCATACCAAATCGGAATAGATGCAATCCACAGGGTCTCATCCTCTGCAAAAACAAAAGAAGACCCTCTCCAAAGCATCATATCCTTAGACCCAAATTCTGAAATCATAATACCCTCATGAAATCCATTTTGGTTTAGCTTGGCAGCCCATATAATGAAATGTCTCTCTGTACTTAGCTCCTTCACAGTCAAAAATTTTAAAGAAAACACAATGTACATAATCCAGACTCTCTGTGAATTTTCCATTTTTACGTGGCTTATTTTTCTTTATTTCTCTTAATCTATAACTATCTGTACTTCTGTACTCTGTCTCTTTAAAGACTTTACCCTTTTTCTTTTTAAGACATTAACTTTATTCTTTATATTCTTTTTCTTCTCTTTCCCAAGCCTACGTACATTTATCCAACAGTGTCTGAATCTGTTTTATTGTGAATCTGTAATTTTTTTACTATCCAGGAGCATTTCTTAAAATGTTAAGCATTTCTTAAAAACTTAAGTTGCACCATGTACAGGTAATACGGTACTGCCTGTGTCCTGCCCAGTCTAAACCTTAACTGCACGGTTTTAAGGTAATTACGGTAGTTCCTGCCTGAGATCAGCACAGTTCAGCATGGAGCAGCCGCTCCTGCCTCAGAGTCATTTGGTGCTTCTGAGCTGAGCACAGTTCCAGGCACACAGCAGTTCACATTGGAGCCGCAATCAGCAGTTTAATTCTGAGACTGAGTGTGCAGCACAGAAACTCTTTTCATCCAAGTTACAGCCAAATCTGACAGGCAGAGCACTGCGCAGTCTGAAAACGCGTCTCTGTATGGCGGCAGGAATCCGCCATGCTCTTCCGCCTGCCTAAGCCTGATTCTGCCTTCTGCCCAGGTGCAGGTGGGGAGCGCTGAGCCATCTGCACGGTCTCAGAGCACTCTCCTCCGATCCCAAGCGGGAACACAAACATCCAGTCCCATAAAAGCCTTGAAATGCTTTAAAGCCAGAGTTCACGCTGGCAGTACAGCCCTATGAAGCCGCGCTTTAAAATGACGCAGCTTTTTTTCTGCTGCTATTGCTGAATCAGGAAATCTCTTTATGGCACGCCACCAACAGAGAGCAAAACTCTGTGTTAAACTCTGTTTCCCTTATTTTTAAGCCTTCTCAGGTTTTTAAGTGGATTTAGCCCATCACGTCTGGGCGCCATCTGTTGAAATAGGAGTGTGGGGGGGGGGGGGCTGCGTCCCCGGCACCCGGCCTCCCGCATGGCTAGCTTATGCCCGAAATAATTACACGGAAACTGTATTCTTTCAAACACTGCCTGGCCCGGCTAGTTCCAGCTTCTTATGGGCTAGCTCTTACATATTGTTCTAACCCATTTCTAATATTCTGTGTAGCCCACGAGCTGGCTTACCAGGGAGGATCTTAACCTGCGTCTGTCTGGAGTGGGAGAATCATGGAGACTACTCTCTGACTCAGCTTCTTTTTCCCAGAATTCTCTTCTGTTTACTCCGCCTACCTAATTTTCTGTCCTATGAGGGCCGAGGCCCTCTTTATTAATAAGAAATCACTCCCACATCAGATGGCTGTTGTCTGGGACGGTGATCTGTAAGTTTTCCCCTTTAAATAAATAACACCCTATTAATCATAACTCCAAACTGGTGTGGCCTTGTTCGTGACTTACGCCTTCAGAGGTCTGTGGTAGCATGCCAGTATATAGAGCTGCGCCCAAGAGAGTCAGAAAATGTTAGTAATTTGAGTGTTTGTCACAGAGCCAAAAAGTGAAACATTTGGAAATCACAACTGTAAAAGTATAATTAACTTGCTGTAATGAATTAATTCAATGCAGAGTTCATATACTTTGTTTTCTATTCTCTGCTATATCTAGCAACTGCCTTGGAAGATTCCTAGGAATATAAAATTAAACTCCCACAGGCTTCAGTATTAATTGACCAGAAAGGCGAAGTACCAGAAAATAAGGAAAGAAGAGATTGCCGCTGTCTTTAATTGATTTAATATTCTAATTCATTAAAGAACATGGGAGTATTTTAATGCCCAGTTATGTATAATAATCAGGAGCCATTTTTCCAGGTGCTCCCAGGATATTGATGGAGATATTGTGATGCTTAATCTTAACTTTAAATTTGATGAAATTGAGAATCACCATGCACACTTTTCTAGGTATAAAGGATTGCCTAGTGTAGGTTAATTGACTTGGGAAGGCCTGCCATAAATGTGGGTGGTACCCTTCTCTGGGATGGGGTCTGAATAAAAAGGAAAACAATGAGCCAAGCATACACCACTTCTCAGTTTATCACTGTTGAAAGCTATTTGAAAAGCTGCAGTAAGCTCTTTCCTGTATAATTTTCCCACCATGATGAACTGTACTTTTGAACTATGAGCTAAAAATTGGTTCTTCTCTAGGTAACTATTGTCATGTATTTTGTCACAGGTACAAAGTACTCAGTACAACCATCTAAGGAAATTGGTATCTATTTATCTCACTAACACATGCTCCTTTCTTCTCTATCTGGTTTATCTCTCTAGATTAAGAAGAAAAAATTACGGATTTGCACAGTAAACAGGAACAACTGAAGTAAACAGAATGTAAATTTTAATGTCAAACTGACTTTAAAGATTCAAGATGGGTCCCATAAAAATAAGCAAAACTGTGTCTTTTTTAGGATAAATATGGAGACCTCACATTTGTAGCATAAAATACAGGGCGGTTAGCAGCTGAGCAAAGATAAAAATTCTTGGCTTCTGTGTTGCAAAAGTGATGTGTTTTGTATTTATACTAGAACAAGTTTTAAATCCTCAGCCATTTTTATCTCGGAAATCTCTGACATGTTCTTGGAGTGTGAAAAGCAAGAACCATTTCATCAATCAGGTTACTATGCTTGGTCTATTAAATCTACCCCTGGCACAATCACAGGGAAGCTTGGCTCCAGATCATTGTATGAGAAATAAACTGATGTTTCAGAGCAGCCATTGTCATCTAATTATATTTGACAGCCAATCTGACAGGTTTTATTTATTTGTTTGTTTATCCTTTCAGTTCTCATGGCTTGGGAAAAATATGAATCACACTGTCAAAACCATCAGACCCTTCAGGAGCTCTTTGCTTCAATGAAAAGCTTAGGAAAAGAGCAATTTATAACATGCCCAGTGAAAATAATGAGGGGTATGATTTTATTGAAAACTCTCTATAAGTATGCATAGCTTGTATGAAAATTTGTGATGGTTAACTGTCAACAGTACACTATGGTATCAATAAGGACTTGAAGGCCATCAGCATCATGTAGATTGAAAATACTCATGAAATCTTTAGGATATGGTGTTTATTTTTCAGAATAAAGGGAAGCATGAATATCAAGAAAACATGAAAAAATAGAATAGCAAAGTTTATAAAGTTCCTAAAGGAATGATACCTAGAAGATAACTGACAGGTAAATTTTAACCCTGCAAAAATTTATTTTTCCACAATTTTAGGAGTAGCAATAAATTTTATTATAGGTGATATGATCAGAAGATTCCCATCACTCTAGAGTACACTTGAAAGACAAAATCTTTCATTATATTGTTCTTTTTTAAGTCCACTTTTCATAATGATTTGTCTAAGTAAATTTCACAGTTGGTCAATATAATTTTAGGTGGTTACACTAAGACACACCCCTTACTAATATGTTGAAAAGATTGTTTGAAGTTAACACACTTACTAAGGATCAATAAACTTAAGTTGGGGAACCAAAAATGAAACAAAATAAGGAAAGCATTTGAAAGAATGAGTAGAAATGAACAGCCATCTCAGTAAGAAAAGATTTTAGTCGGCAGCCATACTTCATAAGTAACACTGTGACAAGATGGTAAAGGAAAGGATATTCACATAGTAAAGTCTTCCTCCCTTTGAGCAGTATAGATGAGAGCTTTTAGTGGCCATATTCAAGGCCAACCTGGAAGAGACAAGATCTGTGTTGTAATCAGCTGGATAAATATAAATTTTCATTTTCTATATCTTTGTGTAAGTTGATCCTCACTCTTATGTACTGAATACTGATTTTGACAGTGCAAACATTGCAGCACTTGTTTACTCATTATTTATCATACATGATGTGCAAGATAGTTCCATCTTATGAGGTGCAGGTTTTACACTGTGTTTAACCTGCTTGTAGGGGTTTTTTGTCTTTGTTGTGTGGCAATGTGGGGGCTAGGAAAACATAATGCACCTTACAGGTTCCACCTTTCCATGAGTAACGATGCATACTCATAAACTTTCCATTTTATAGAGCATAGATGGTATGAAGAGCAAATACTATATTTGAAAATTTATTATGCCAAAATGAAAACTGTGAAGGCTACAGATTTTGTATAGACACTAGTTAAAGAGATAGCCAGGTGTAATGGTAGACAAGTAGAATACCAGTACTTGAAAGACTGAGAAAGAATGTCTGCCCTGAATTGAGGCCCAATTGAATTCCAACCTAATTGATCTATAATGTTGGATAGACCCTGTATAAAGCAAGTCAAAACAAAGCAAAAAGTAAACCCAACATAAAAATATTGATCAGAAAATTAAGAAAAATATTTATTAATGAGTTCTTATTATGTATTATTCCAGGCTGGGCTGAACTTACTATGTAAATTACAATGGTATTGAACTCACAGAAATTTGACTTCCTTTGTATCCCAAATTAATAACATGCACCACTAAGTCCAGTATAAGGATATTGCATATAAGACAAAGCTAAAGAAATAAGTAGATGCTAACTAAAGTAGCAAAACTCATGTACACAGGATTGATATTTGCCAATATCAGTGGATTGAAGCCGAAAGATTATTGGTCAGGTCGAATTTAGAAATATGTTTCAATATAACTGAAACATTCAAAGATGAAATATACTTATGTAACAAATTTCTTAGTCAAGGAAATTTTAAAGGATATATATGTGTGTATGTATATATCCATATATATCAATATATATATAATTTTAGAAAGTTTTAGAATTGGGAGTGATTTATCAGACACAGATTCACAATCAGTGATTTGGAAGATCCTTTTCAACACAGAATAATCTGGGATTCATTGTTCCTTTTTTGAGTCCTTCAACGTGAATAGCTATGAAAACCTGACACTATATAGCATCATTCCAGAAGATGAACAGGAGTTCTCTTACCTTCATTTGGATTCTATCTCTTTGTAATCTCTCATCTAAAACAATCTCAGATTACAAAGTATTGTCAAAAACTATATTATACTTTTCACTTGTTGGTAAAAAGCATTCAATTTCAAAGAATGGGCGATGGGTATTTGCAATTTTTAAAGAAAATCTTATTTGCATTTTATATATACATATAATTAGCATTCAGAAAGTTAATTATTAAAAATAATTATTAAACCATAAAACATATACATATAAATTTACTACTGTATTTCCTCTACATATCAATATTTAATGATGAGAATCTTAATCAAAGGTATTCAAAGTGGAGACAATTCATGATATGAAAGGCCTATATTTATAGCAGCAGACCACTTGTTGTTTCTTGGCTGCTTAGCCCTGAAATAACCACACAGAAACAGTATTATTTAAATCACTGCTTGGACCATTAGCTCTAGCTCCTTATTGACTAACTCTTACCTATTAATTTAACCCATCTTCATTAATTTGTGTATCACCATACAACAGTGGCTTACTGGTAAAGTTTCAACAGTCTGACTCTGGAGGTTGCTCCATGGTGTCTCTATGACTCTGCCCTCCTTTTTCTTAGCATTCAGCTTAGCTTTCCCTGCCTACCTAAGTTCTGCCTTGTTAAAGGTGCAAAGCAGTTTTTTACTCATTAATAATAATCACAGCACACAGATGAGACTCCTATATCACCTCTCCTTTTCTGTTTAAATAAAAAGGAAGGTTTTAACTTTAACATGGTAAAATTACATATAACAATACAGGTATTAAACAATAATTATAGTTACAGTGTTTATATCTACTTTATCTTTTATCATAACTAAGAAAAACTATAATTATAACTATAAATTATTCAAATTCATAAAAGACTCCAGAAGTATATAATATTACATAAGTAAACAAGGAGTATATTGTTAACAACTTCCAAAACTCTAGAAAATGCAGACATCTCACTGCCTGGACAGTCACCCAAAGTTTTTTTGTATCATTGGGGTATCCATCTTC
The DNA here is from genome assembly GCF_014885135.2 of Alexandromys fortis. NCBI lineage: Eukaryota > Metazoa > Chordata > Mammalia > Rodentia > Cricetidae > Alexandromys > Alexandromys fortis. The sequence continues at coordinate 8,205,708 of NW_026067947.1, forward strand.
AGCCCATTGGCCCATAGTACTCAGTAGACTTTTCTATGAAGCAGGACATTTCAAAGAAAGTTCAGCCTATATTGCCAGTTTGTCAGACACTTCTGTGTCCTGAAGAATTTCTAGTAGACTCTGTCATGTAGCAGGAAGCCCGAAGACCACTCACTTTTAAGCAAGGTCAGCAATCATTTCTCTGTGGGTCATGCATGTCTAGCTTATCAAGCAATCCAGGCAAGAGTAGTTTCTTGCCCAAATGGCTAACCAACTCCATAAAGAGCCTCTTTGATGCCTATTTTGCTCTTGAAATAGCTTGTGCTGCCAGATACATCTCATTGTCATGAAAAGTCCTAAACTATTTTTTTTCAAACTCAAGAAAATTTAATATTTTAATTATCTTATGTTTTTTTGTATTTATTTATTATTTATTTAAATATTTTAAATGTCATGTTCTGAAGGTCTCTGAAAGATTTTAAGAATACCTATCTAACTGAAATATATCTCTATACATATAGAAAACTTAACTATCATGACTGCAAACTTGACTATTATAGATGACTGTGTATTACATTACATTTTTAA
>NW_026067947.1:8207251-8208043 GCF_014885135.2 Alexandromys fortis
AATATTCTGTCTTTATGTCTGCAGGCCAGAAGAGGGCACCAAACCCCATTACAGATGGTTGTGAGCCACCATGTGGTTGCTGGGAATTGAACTCAGTACGTTTGGAAGAGCAGGCAATGCTCTTAACCTCTGAGCCATCTCTCCAGCCCCAGCATATTTGTAATTCTTTACTGTCCAGGAGCACTTTTTAATATGCTAAGAACTTCTAAAATCTTAAGTTGCACTATTACTATGGTATATAGGTACTTCCTGCTTGCCTGCCCTAAAATTTAAAACTGCACCATTATTATGATATATACAGTACTTACTGCTTGATTGCCCAATCCAGCTTGGTGGAGCTGCTTGTTTCTCTGAGAGTCATGCACACAGCTCCATTCTCAGGCACATAGCCAGTCCATGTCACAATTAAGCAAGCTGCAGCAGTGGGCTCACACATCCCATTCAAATGCTCTGCAGCCAGACATTCTGGCTAAAGGAGTCAGAGTTTGTGCTAGCAGCCTGGCCCAGAAATCCAGCATTTCAAAATGGTGCAGCATTTTTCCTGCTACAGCTACTTCCCATAGTCACGAGGATAACTATATGTTTTTCCTTGGGTTCACCTTCTTATTTAGCTTCTTTAGGTTCACCAGGTATACACTCCGTGACCTTTATTTATGGCTAGAAACCAATTATGAGTGAGTACATCCCATGTTCATCTTTTTGGGTCTGGGTTACCTCGCTCAGGATAGTGTTTTCTATTTCCATCCATTTGCATGCAAAATTCGAGAAGTCATTGTTTTTTACCGCAGCATA
>NW_026067947.1:8208746-8221517 GCF_014885135.2 Alexandromys fortis
CCCAGCAATACCACTCTTGGGAATATACCCAAGAGATGCCCTATCATATGACAAAAGCATTTGTTCCTGCTACAGCTAAATCAGGAAAACATCTCTTAAAGGTCCTGCAGCTAGGTGCCAGCTGAAAAAAAAAAGTGCCTAACTTTGTTTTCTTTCTTTCTTCTTTCTTTCTTTCTTTCTTTCTTTCTTTCTTTCTTTCTTTCTTTCTTTCTTTCTTTCTTTCTTTCTTTTTGCTGTGTGTCTAGAGTTCCTTTACAAGTTTCTCTCAGGTTTTACATGTATTATTCCCAACGTGTTGGCATGCCAATTTGTAGCAGCAGGCTTCTTTTGGGTTCCTGACCTCTTAGCCCTGAAATAATCACAGAGAAACTGTATTATTTAAATTACTGCTTGGCCCATTATCTCTAGCTTCTTTTTGGCTTATTCTTACATATTAATTTAACCCATCTCCATTAATCTGTGTATCACCATGTGACAATGGCTTACCAGCAAAGTTTTGGCATGTCTGACTCTGGCAACGGCTCCATGGTTTCTTTCTGACTCTGCCCTTCTTTCTCCCAGCATTCAGTCTAGCTTTCCCTGCCTACCTAAGTTATGCCTTGTTCTAGATCCAAAGCAGTTTTTTAATTCATTAATGGTAATCACAGCCCACAGAGAGGACTCCCACATCATATAGTGAAGCAGAAAATATTTGATATGATTTCCTCATTCAAATTTTATTAAGACCTACTTTGTAGCAATTATATTAAAGATTTGATACCACCAGGCAGTGTGGCACATGCCTTTAATCCCAGCACTCAGGAGGCAGAGGCAGGTGGATCTCTGTGAGTATGAGGCCAGCCTGGTCTACAAGAGCTAGTTCCAGGAAAGCTAGGGCTTTTACACAGAGAAACACTATCTCGAAAAACCAAAGAAAAAAAATGGCATCAAAATTATTTAGGACAATATTTTAAAATAACTGGTAGCCATCATTTTAGGATAGTCATTTTATTGAATTACATCATTTTCTAACAGTGTAGAAAAGCTTAAAATTTCAAGATTTATCTTTAGAAATGTAAAACTGAAATTCAAGTATTTGTGGAGTCTAAACTTAATAATCACATAATAAAAGAAAATATGTCAAAATAATTAATAAAAATTTTCTAAAAGATATAACCTTATTTATATTCAATTTGAAACTGAGTTTTCATAATATGAAAAGCCCTAAAATGTTTTAAGCATAGGAGAGAGAGACAATGATTTTTTTAAAAAAAATATCAATTGTACTCCCCTGTGAGAAGCAACTTCTGAGTTACAGTTATGCAAACAGGCTTGTGAATAGGACTGCACCTATGTAGAACTCGGTAAATTGTACTCATGCCTTGTTGAGGATACCAGGGTCTGTGTACAGTGGATGTAAGTTAATGCACTGGATTATGGTTCCTGTAGGATCTACAGATACTATTAAAGGAAAGACTTTAAATTGTTAAATTGAAACAAATCACTACAATCTACCAAATAAGCCTAAATGGATATTTCAATATCCATTACATTTTGTTCCACTGATCTTTATTTTTGAAATATTTTAATATCAAGCTAGATGGTAACCTGCTGTGGCTTTTAGGGAAGCATTATTTGCTCTTCTTGGGTATTGGAACAGAAACATCTGTAAAGAGGACTCCTCTATCAGGAGAAACACTTATATAAAACAATATTGTTTCTGCTGTCTCCCTAATTTATTTAAATTTCTCCATTATAGCAGAAGATGCTCCGTCTACTCCTCTCCATTCCCCCACTCCTATTTCAATAGACGCTCTAAACTTATACCCATATACTCTATCTTTCTTTGTCCCTCCAGATAAATAAAATGATTGGCAAGCACTCTGATTCTAAAGTAATAGACAATACAAACACTGATTTACATTAAATTAGCACATACAAATGTACAGAGAAAGGATAAGAATTTTTTTTAAGAGCTACAGTGTTATAAAGTAAATTATATGCTAGTCACTGAAGTCTCTTGTCCATGTAGGTGAATAGAAATATATAGTCTTTCCTTATTATCTCCAGTACAAGCAGTAAATTACCACTGAAATGGCAAAGACTGAAGTGGACATAAATTTGGGGTTTGCTGTGCTGAAGAGTTTTCAGCTTAGTGTATATTTCAAGAACCTTTGGAGGCTACTGATCATCATGATATGCAGCCTAGTGCTGGGAATAAAGTAGATGGTGATTTCGAGTTAGAAACTTAACCAGTGTTCTCCTGGCTTACAGTTAGAAAGTTGTTTTACTTGGACAGAGTTTATAAATTGCCTTTTATTTCTTATAAGCCCCAGATTTTGCTTAATATCAAATTATTATTTGAGATGAAGGACTTGAAATATATATGTATATATACATATATATATATATATACACACATATACACACACATTTTTAGGCTTTAGAATGACTGGTTTGTAGGTACATGTGGCAATCCATACCTCTAATCTCAGCACTTAAAGCAAAGACAGGGAGATCATTGCAATTCTAAAGCCACCTAGTTCATTAGATTTCATTACCCAGTTCCTAATCTGCCAGTGCTGTGTAATGAGATGTTGCCTTGCAAATAAACAAATAAAAAATGCTTTATTCTTAGTGACTGATTAGTTCTTGTTGTGTAGGAAATTCTATTATGGGTGAAAGAAAACATATGACAAAGAATCTGCTGTATCTTTAAAATTTTTATAATATAGAAAATTAAGAAAGCAATAAAGTATATAAATAGGTATATTAAATCAGAGAGCTAATGCAGAATAAATATTTTATATTGTGCATAAAAGTGCTTTATTTAAAATAGGATATACACATATGTATAAACATATACACATATGTATGAACTCTAACTAAACAGCTAATTTAAAGAAGATACTCTATCTCTTCAAGGACTAGATGCATTCATTGTCATTTGACCTCTGATTTTGACAACAGTTTTTGCTTAGCCAAGTGGTTGCAAGATTGAGCATTGCCTCTGATGAGGAACTAGAAAATGGGTGACTGAATATTGGCACTCCAGTGATCCATCTTAGCAATACAAAGGAGAATGCATTTGGGCCCTTTCTGGCTACCATAGATTCATTGTTTTCAGCTTGTCATCTTTTTATTCATCTTTTTTTTTTTTTCACATGAAAGGTGTTTTACACATGAAAGGTGGTGGTGATTGATTACTCATCCACTGCACGGTGCCTGTCAGTCTCCCTCTCCTCTCTCCTGCCCTCTCATGTGCCTCTTGCCCTGGAAAAGCACCTGATTATTGCAGGAAGTCAGGCCCTGCAAAGCCCCAAAGACACAATCCACTATTAAAGATGATCTAAGGATTGTGTGATGGAAATATCATGAGAAGTCTTTGTACTTGTTACATCCCAGATCATCATTGTCTGCATATGATATTACAGAGTGTACTGGTTGGTTTTGTGCCTTAATTTGGCACAAGCAAGAGTCATTAGAGTGGAAGGAGTCTCAGCTGAGGAAATGCCTCCATGAGATCCAGTTGTAAGACATTTTCTCTATTAGTGATCAATAGAGTAGTGCCCAGCACATGGTGGGTGGTGTCAGCCCCGGGCGGGGAGTCATCCTGGTCTCTATCAGAAAACAGACTGAGTAAGCTCTGTGAGGCAAGCACGTAAGCAGCGCTCCTCCACAGCCTCTGCATCAGCTCTTACCTCCATGTTCCTGCCCTGGTTGACTTCCTGTTCTGACTTTCTTTGGTGATGAACAGAGGTGTGAAAATGTGAGCTGCATAAACCCTTTCCTTCCCAACTCACTTTTTGTCATGGTGTTTTGTTGCAGCAATAGAAACTCTAAGACAGAGAGTCTCTCAAGGAAGAAATTATGTTTTTCTTTCTTTCTGTACATTTCCCATTAACAAACAGAAAATCTTTATTTTTTTCAGTCATAATATTTTTTAAATTGCTTTAATTGAGCTATATAATTTTTCCACTCCTCTCTGTTTTTGATATAGTGGTGAGCATAGCTGCCTTCATTATATTTTGTTAGACTATGGTATGTCTTATGCATATGGATAATGAAATGGTTTTTGTAGTTCTTTAACAATATTGACATATTTTATGCAATCTCATTCATTTATAGGCTTCAAGCATTTTAAACATCAGAATTTTAGTTCTATGAACAAATTGTAGATATTTTGTATTTTAATCACCAATTATACCACTCAATTGTTTAAACCACTTTGCTCCTAAAACCTGGTGTGTTCTTTGCCCAGTTTAATTACTAAAGCATTTTAGAGAGCACCAGGATTTCATTAGTGATCTCTATAGACGGTCACATGTTGGGTTCATTATAAAATTTAGAGGTTTGAATGCTCACTTGGAGGCAAAATCTGATAGATAAAGCAGGTCAAACAGACTACTAGTGAGGCAAACTGATAATTGTTCTGATCTTAGCATGCCTCTGGACATTGAAACTTTAAAGAATCTTGGTGACAGGATATCACATCAGGAAGCAATCATTTGCCTTCCTATACACTACTTCATGATATGCCAAAGGATACCAACAGGTACAAGTGGTGAATTACATGAGACATGAAATTGATGTTGATAGAGGTAATTGAGTTACAAAGCATTGATATTGTAAGCCTTGGTCCTATTCATTTGATTAATTCCATATGAGAGAGATCGGAGTTTATAGCTGCAGGCTGCTTGTTTGTTTCTCAGCTGCTCAGACTCTGAAATAATCACACAGAAACTGGTGGCTACCTGGCATCTCTTAACTCTGTCTCCTTCTTCCCATTACCAATAAAAGCAAAACATAGACAGAAGGACTTCCTACACCAAGAGTTAAAAACAAAGCTGAAAGAAATAACCATTCATACAAAGTAAGATTTGTAGAATACAATAGTTATCCTGAAGTTTAACAATAATGCAGGAACTACAAGGGTCCTAGAAGAAGGTACTGATCACCCTTCCATAGGCATAAACACAAGACATGGGGATATGTACCATTGGGACTAAATAAATGTTATAACAATTGGGTTTTGCTAGTTGAGGAGACTTTCACGAGGTGCTGACTACTTTAGATTAATATGGATGGGTGACAAGGAAATCAACTATACAATGTAATATAATTATTTCATCTCTTGTAGGAGCCAATTTGGTCAGTGTCCTTTATTAAGGCAGGCTTTGTTAATGTCTTTATGAATTATTGCAAATTCTCTGCTACTGTTGTTATTGTACCAGTTATAAGCATATAAATTATTTAAATGAGTAGCTAATCATTTAATATTTCTGTTCCTCCATTTCATAATCTCTGATATGTGTTATAAGAAGTTCCATTATGAATTAGTATTCAGTGTTGTTCTGAAAGTCCGGGAGTCCGTGGCATAAGGTTAAGAGAAAGTATTTTATTACATGTTCAAGTATTATAACTTCTGCTACACAGAAACAATAAGATTATATTAAATTTGAATTTTAAGGTGTGAGAAATATTATTTTAGCAGCATTTTATGATGCCTTGTTGGTTAATTACAAAATTTTATTTGTATAGTACTATTAGCCTTTGGAAATTGTTCTTTTCCAGTGTAGTTAACATTAAATTGACCTGGCAGGAAATTAAGGAAAGAAATAAGTTATAACATAGAGTTTTGATTTTATTGACTAGAACAGTTCTTCAGGAACTGTTAAATTCAGTTGATTCATAAGTAGGATTTTGAGCATTTCTGAAATAAATATAATACACTAAATGTAACTGCATTTTCTTGATTTAGAGAAAATGAACAAACCACTAAATTCCCCATAGGATGGGGGCATATTAACAGCAAGGGATTTTGCTATTTTCTGTGGGTTATATTGACAAGGAAATGAGTACATGTACTGACATATTTTTTAAAACAATAGAATGTGTAAACTGTATGAGAAGACAACATAAACCATGAGGAGAAATGTGCTCCCGGGAAGAGATTAATTGCAATTAAAATAATTGGACAGATTTTTGTGGGTTATTTATGTGGGTACTGAGGGGTGATAAGAATTTCAATAGGTCATTAATAAAGTAACAGACAAAAAGAACATTTTTCAAAATGTATACCTGAGGTTCAACTTGAGTTACTCATTTCCCATAATAAGTCATTAATTAATGCTTAAAACACATACTTACACCACCAAAAATCAAATTAGATTAGTATAGTGTTGTTATTCCATGAGGGACTATGTTCTCTATGTAAGTTTAACAAAAACAGAGGATATTGTATTGTTAATAGTGGTTTTGTTGTTTGGTTGGTTGTTTTTGTTCATTTGGGGCTTTTTGTGTTTGATTTTCTCATCTTTGATAAAAAGAAGTAGGAAAACCTAGCTAAGTGGACATGATGGAAGTTCAATTTATGAGCAGATCATTAGAGAGTGAGTGAGTGCATTCACTAGTAAACTTGTTACATCAGGGAAAGGACAATAAGATTAAGACATCTGGAGTCTCATAACAGTCACTCAAAGCTTAAAGAACTTATTTAATCTCCAAAAGTGCATTTTTCTTAGCTATTATTTGGGGTCAATTAACAGATTTCACTTGTTTATTATGAATATAAAAATAAATAACTCACTTAATATAATGCTTGATAATATAGGTTTCTATAAAGTACCAGTAATTTTTGTGCTATTACGGAACTGGAAAAACTATCCCCTAGTCCAGTGTTATCTAAAGCAAGGAGTTCTGTTTACCCTGTCACCTGCGTAACTAACTAGAATCCTATATAGGCTTGTCTACATGGGTGAATTGCTCTGATCAGGGTAGATCCTTTGAAAACAAGTTGTATTTTAATACATAAAGTATTCTTCTTTTTATACATTGTGCATGAATATTGGGAAGATGAAAGCTACCCATTCCCATATTCCTCTAGAATGGGTAGCAAAAGAGCGAAGGGTCTGATTGTAGACCCTATGCAGTGAAGAAGAAAGTCTGGTTATCTCAAGATAGGAAAACCAGATTGAATTAAGGATCATGTGAGATGGAGTACAGATACTCAGTTTCAAGAATATTACTGGATGAGTGAGAGTTGTGGGGGCCTAGGCAAACAACCAGGCTGGGTCAATGTTATGAGTTGAATTATGACTCCTCAAAGTGTATGATTTTCCAAATCCTAATGCATCAGAGTATGGCATTATTATATTATTACTATTATTATGGCTTTGCAAAGAGGATGGCCTTATTATTAACTCAGCCATTGTGGTGAAACCAACTCAGTATGACCACTATATTTTCAAAAACAGGAAAATCTTTTTGGCACTTTGACATTGCTTCTAATCTGCAAGGTGGTGTGTTAGGTAAATTTTGTTTTTTCAGCCTCTGTTGCTGTGGATTCTTCCTTCATGCAGCCTATATGGAAAGACAACCAGATTTTAAAAAGACATGTATACCTGCTGAAGGTATACAACCATGTCCTTTGCATGAATGAAGACATTCAAGATTTAAAAATGTGATATGAAGGGGCTGGAGAGAAGGCTCAGTGATTAAGAGCATTGCCTGCTCTTCCAGAGGTCCTGAGTTCAATTCCCAGCAACCACATGGTGGCTCACAACCATCTGTAATGAGGTCTGGTGCCCTCTTCTGGCCTTCAGGCATACACAGAGACAGAACATTGTATACATAATAAATAAATAAATAAATATTTTTAAAAAAAGGTGATATGAAGAGCACTGATGATTCTGTTAAGTCCATGAGTTGTAAAGAAATTCTATACTTGACACAATAGACAGTGTAGACACTAGAAAGTCATCACATATTATCTACCATGAAGTAATCAGTAGACTCCAGGAGTGACTATGATCAACTTATCATACAGCTGATAATGTAAAGAAAAGTGAATGTTCTTACCGATAAATCTTCTTGCTCCAAGAATGAAATATTCATAGAAATGAGCAATACAGTCAAGGCCAGCAATATCAAGTTCTTAATGCTAGTCTTTTTTGGGGGGAGGGGGGCTCAATACAGGGATTCTCTGTATAACAGCTGCCTAGTTGTCCTGGAACTAGCTCTTGTATACCAGGCTGGTTTTGACCTCACAGATCTGCTTGCCTTAGACTCTTGAGTGCTAGAATTAAAAGTGTGTCCCACCACCATCTGGCAAATGCTAGTCTTATTAAGATACTAGTTTTTTAATGTAAGAAAAAATAAGACATTATGCTTTGTAAGTATAGTAAGTGAAGTTTTAATGGTGTTATCACGTTTAAACTGGCAGTGTGTAGATTCTGCTTTAGCTAATTGCTACCGGTGTGACCCCAGACAAGATACTAAACCATACCATTTCACTATCACTATTGTTTTGAAAGTTTTCCATATGATGAAACCAACAAGTGTTCAAACTGTGCATGACTTTGATCAGTGCTGAAATAGTCTTTATTTGCATCTTCTCCTAAGTGACTTGTAGGTTAGAAAATATGTTTCTCTCCCTCTCCCTCTCTCTCTTTTTCTCACTCTCCTTTACTTCCTTCTACCTCCTCCTCTTTACTTCCTTTTACCATTTTTTCATTGGCTTCATTTTTTTCTTTTCATCTGTCCTTCTTTTTTTTCTAATCCTTTTCTTCTGATGCTCAAAATCCCAGAAAAAAAATTATTTTCATTTCTGAAATTGCATGTTCAATCGTGATTAATTGTCTCTTAATGGTCCCTTTCCTGTGCCTCTCCTTTACATTATCTGCTGTATAATGAGTTGATCCAAGTCACTCCTTGTGTCTACTAATTCATTTATGCTATATAATATATTATGACTTGACAGTGTCTTGTGCAGCAAGCATAGACTCTCATTCCCTAGTACTTTTATCCCAAACTCTCATTCCTCATCCTTGTCAGATAAAACTATCCATCAAACAAGAACTTTTCTCGTAGTCATATTGCAACATTCTCTGCTGTTTCCCCCCCCCCCAGGTATATGTAAAAAATGTTCAGATATACTGAAATGGGGGACTTAAATTTATTATCAAAAATAATCAGAAATTATTTCTACTTTTCTCAGAATGGAAGAAAAATAGTTTTCCTTTAACCCTGTCTTTATACCAATTCAGTAGTATATACTTTAACTTATTTCAGAGGAACATATCATTATTATCTACATCACTGCTGAAAAACAGAAAGAGAATGATGCTGAAGTGGGAACAAAGAGAAAGAAAGTACAGAAGAAAAGAAGAGAGGGAGGGAGAAAGAGAGACTGGGCAAAGGAGGGAGACAGGGAAAGAGATAGGGAGGAAAGGAGAGATGGAAGGTCGGAAAGGGAGATGTGCTTTAGGGGATTGGTAACTCTCCCTTGCTGGTATATTATGCATTACATTGCATAAAATACTCAAGAAAATATATCTCCGATTTCTGTATGAATGCACATTCACAGTGTATTTTTTCCTGTCCATTTATTAAAATTCAATACCTCTCCTGTGGTATGGTTAATTTATAAATTAAAAGGCACAGTAAAATGCATCAGATGGTCATTGTTTGAACTCTAGGAAAGCATCTATCCCATTGTGGATTCAGCCACTGTGGAAATAATTCTATAATTGTTGTGGATTTAAGGACTTCATGGAAAGAGAAGTCCCCCTGTTTCTGCTATCCCTTTTGATTCTATCACCCAAGAATAGAATCAACATGCAAGCAGCCAAGGAAGAATAATGGGGCTATTTTTCAGAATTATGAGAAATGTAAACCTCTATTTTGTTGTAGTGAAGGCCACTTGTTCATTTCCCAGCAGCCCAGACTCCCGAAATAATCACACAGAAACTGTATTATTTGATCACTGCTTGGCCAGTCACTTAAGCTTATTTCTACCTAGCTCCTACATCTAGAATTAGCCCATCTATTTTATTTTTTTTTCTTTTTTTCCATCTACTTTATTTTATATTTTACTACAAGGCTCATAGCCTAGTAGCAAAGTTCTAGGATGTCTGTCTCTGGTGGCAGCTCCATGGCTTCTCTATGACTCCACATTCTTTCTCCTATCATTCAGTTTAGATTTCCCCACCTAACTCTATTCTTTTGCCTTATCACAGACCAAGACACTTTCTTTATGAACCGATGATATTCACAGCATAAAGAGGGGGATCCCACATCACCTCCCCTTTTCTGCCTAAATAAAAAGGAAGGTTTTAACCTTAACATGTTAAAATTACATATAACAAAACAGGTATCAAGTAAGAATTATAGTTACAATATTTATATCTACTTTATCTTTTATCATAACTAAGGAAAACTATATCTATACTTTACCTATATCAAAGACTCCAGAAGGATACAATATTACCTAATTTTACAGGAAGTACATTGTAAACAACTTCCAAAGCTCTAGAATTGACAGAGACTTCTTACTGCATGAACAGTCACCCAGAGTTCTTCTGTACCATTGGGACATCCATCTTTAGCCTATAGGCCCATATTATCTAGTAGTCATTTCCACAAAGCAAAAAAATTTCAAAGATACTTCTACTTATATTGACAGTTTGCTCTGTGTCCTGAATGTGTCTGTCAGACTTTTTCATGCAGTAGGAACCCCAAAGGCCCTTTTTTACTTTTAGACAACTTCATCAGTCATTTCTCTGTGGGTCCTGCATGTCCAGTTCATCAAAAGTCAAAGCAAGAACAGTTTCTTGTCCAAATGGCTAACCAACTGTATAAGGAGCCTTTTCAATGCCCATCATCCTCTTGAAATAGATCAGTGCAGATAGGAGCAGATGTGTCTCATTGTCATGAAAAGTGTTAAGTTAATAATTTAAACAATTTAGATGCCATATTCTGAAGATCTTTGAAAGGTTTGAAGATTATCTGTCTACCTAAAATGTATCTGTATATATCTAAAAAAAAAAAACTAACAAGACTACAAGCTTAAAGTTTATAGATTAATATCTATTAACCTATATTTCTTAATTATATATTACTCTTTTAAATAAGCTACACAAACACAATATCTTAATCAAGATCAGAAATACACATATAGAAATTGATATCAAATTTGTATCAATAGACGAATATGCATACCCATGCAAATTTTATAGCATATCCCCCTTTAAATGTAAACAAACATTTATAGACAATATTTAGAATATGGGTGTAGTTCTCTCCAATATGCTTCCTGCTATTATTGGGCAAGTACATTTGGGGTGACCTTTTAGGTGGTCTTGGTCCATCAACCACATTAGTCTGGAAGGAAACCAGAGGTTCTCATCCTCCGTGGAAACAAAAAAAAAAAAAAAAAAAAAGAATCTATCACAGTATGAGGGTAGATGCTACCATGGTGGGAATCCGTGCTATCCAGAGCCAGAGGCAGCTGCTCACATGGCATCCACTGTCAGGAATGAAGGAAATGAAAGCTGGTGCTTGGCTTACCCTCCCCTTTTTATTTATTCCAGATCCCCAGTCTGTAGAATTGTGCTGCCCACATTCAGAATGATGTCTTCCCAACTCAGTTACCTCAGTCTGGAAACTCTCTTCCAGACGTGCCCAGTGCTATGTCTCTGAGTAATTCTAGAACCTTTGAGTCTTGATCTCTTTGGCAAACTTCGGTCTCCAAAAGTATTTACATTACAGTTAATAACAGTAGTAAAATTACAATTATGAGGCAATAATAATAATAATAATGATGATGATGATGTGTTTGGAATCACTGTAACATGAGGAACTGAAGTAAAGGGTAGAGGCATTATGAGGGTTGAGAACCACTGCTTTTGGTTCTCCCAAATTGACATTAATCTTGATTATTACATGCGCTGTGGACAAATTCCTTTTGCTCTTTCAAATATTATTAAGTAAAACTTCAGAGACATTATATGTTGGTATGTTTTTCCTACCCCATAATATGTAGTGCTATTTAGACAAAGGCCTGTATCTTCTGTGCAAACAAATGAACTAAGCTCAATATGAGATTTGATTTCTGTACTTCCCTGGGTTCTAGGCAAGCGAACACCCTAACCGGATGCCAGCCAGGTGAGTCCTCCGACTGTGTGACTAACTCACACAGATATGACTTCTGCTGTCGTCTCACATATAAGGAAATATTCAGAGGGAAGAATATGGAGCAGGGAGAACAAGTTTCTGAGAATCATCTAAAACTACTGGATGTGAAGAAAGAAACAAAGATCAGTGTAAAATTCTACAAAGAAAAGGAAATGTAACTTGAGCAAGTCCAGATCCCAAAGTACAGAGAATGTGGCTGAGAAATCTGAGTCCTAGCCAAGTTTAGTAAGGAAAAACTGACAACCTTGGGGCCAGACCCAACCTGAAGACACACTTTAAAAACCATTCCACTAATGTTTTCAAATAAGGATGCTGCTTCAATGGGACAATGGTTGTTTTGTTCTTATCTTGAATAGAGTTAGGAATTTCTAACAGCATTCAGCTTGCTATCCTGAATTTCTAGAATCTGAGCCATGGCTTCCCCGTCTCCATGGATGAGAGCTATCTAACAGTGCGTGTTGGGGATGGGTGTCTGCCCTGCCAGTTAAACGTCCATGGTTTAAAAGGAGGGAACAGTAGAAGTTCTGTGTCCTCAGAACTGGGTGTGAAGTTATAAATTAATGTTAACTTTAGTTCTTTTCTCTTCTCCCATTGTGTGACGTACCATAATGACTAACTTAGTGTAAGATCTTATCATGTTGGCTTGTTAACACAGAACCACTGTGGACCAGAGCACAAGCTCCCTGTATTAGTTTCCCTGTTACAGTGACAGCATATCTTAAGGAGAAGCAGCTTCCAAAAGGAAGGGTTTATTTTGTCTAAAATGGGGATGAATGTGACACTTGACTCCTAAGAAATCCAATTATAAACAACACC
>NW_026067947.1:8228376-8229843 GCF_014885135.2 Alexandromys fortis
TATATATATATATGTGTGTGTGTGTGTGTTATTTAGCTCCTTCACAATCATAAAATTCAAAGAAAACAAAATACTAAAAATAATATACATAATCAACTCTGTGTATATTGCATCTTTATGTGGCTTATTTTTCTTTATTACTATTACTCTTTCTACAAGTTTACTCTGTCTCTTTAAAGACTTCATTTTTTATAAAACCATTTACTTCTTTTTATAACCCTCTATACTCTTTTTCTTCTCTCTCTCAAGCCTATGTATATTTATCCAACAATGTGACCCATTTAGAGTTCTTTTTTTATCTGAATATGTCTTTATTGATTATCTGTAATCATTTTCTCTCTTGAAGAGCTTTTAAAATGGTAAGCAGAAAAAAAAATGGTAAGCAGGCTCTTTGACCACATAACATCTCCCAGCTCAGCCTGTTCAGGCGCTGGGACCAAATCCGAATTGGGAGGGCAAACGGGAGGGTGGTAACTCCTTTGTCCCAATAGCCCAATAGCCTTCCTGCAGCTATACAGTATACAAAGGTAGGCCCTTTGTTTACAAGCCACCCAAGCAGCAAGGGGATCCGATCCCGGCACCAGGAGAGACATCGGGCTTGCATCCACAACCCACCCAGAGCTGTGCTGAGGAGTTCCATCTGGACAGTCGTCCATGTTTGGGTGCTGAGGAGTTCCAGCTCGACAGGACGGTCCCTGCTTCTACACTGAAGAGATACACCCAGAGACTCAGTCACAGCAAAGACTGGACCAAGACACCAGGCCTCTCCTGGCTCCATTTGAAGGAGGAGATGGGAAGGCGCCAATGCAAGACTTCCTCCAACAACCTGAAAGGCAACATGACTTCACCAGAATCAAGGGATCCCGAAATAAGAAGAATTGTACACCCTACTCCAGAAGAATTAGAAGAAATCGACTCAAAAGTGAATTATATGAAAATAATAGAAGACCTTAAGCAGGAGGTGAAAAACTGCCATAAACAATTAGAGATTACAAACAAAAAGGTAGAGGAAATGAATAAATCGCTTAAAGATACCCAAGAAAATCAAGAGAAACATGAAAAAGCAATCAGACAGGTACGGGAAGCAGTTCAAGACTTGAAGAATGAAATGGAAGTAATGAAGAAAACACAAACCGAGGGAAGATTGGAGATGGAAAATCTGGGTAAACGAACAGGAACTACAGAGACAAGTACTACCAACAGAATACAAGAGATAGAAGAAAGAATATCAGATACTGAAGATACCATAGAGAAAATAAACACACTGATCAAAGAAAACAGCAAAACCAACAAATTCTCATCACAAAACATTCAGGAAATATGGGACACAATAAAAAGACCAAACCTAAGAATAATTGGAGTAGAAGAAGGAGAAGAGGTGCAACTCAACGGCCCAGAAAATATATTTAATAAAATTATAGAAGAAAACTTTCCCAACCTAAAGAAAGATGTACCTATGAAGGTTCA
>NW_026067947.1:8230463-8274264 GCF_014885135.2 Alexandromys fortis
GGGGATAAGGGGGGACGGGGAGAGAAAAGTGAGAAGGGGAGGATTGGGGGAACTTGGGGAAACAGGAAGATTGGGATAAAGGAAGGTTGGATAGGGGACCAGGGAAGCACATATCTTAGTTAAGGGAGTCACCTTAGGGTTGGCAAGAGACTTGAACCTAGAGTGGCTCCCAGGAGCCCAAGGCGATGTCCCCAGTTAGTCCCTTGGGAAGCTGAGGATAGGGAACCTGAAATGACCTTATCCTATAGCAATACTGACGAATATCTTCCATATCACCATAGACCCACACTGGAGCACTGGACTGAGCTCCCAAGGTCCCAATGAGGAGCAGATGGAGGGAGAACACGAGCAAGGATGTTAGGACCACGAGGGGTGCACCCACCCACTGAGACAGTGGGGCTGATCTAGTGGGAGCTCACCAAGGCCAGCTGGACTGTGACTGAAAAATCATGGGATAAAACCGGATACTCTGATCATGGCGAACAATGAGGGCTGATTAGAAGCCAAGGACAATGGCACAGGGTTTTGATCCTACTTCATGTTCCGGCTTGGTGGGAGCCTAGCCAGTTTGGACGTTCACCCTCCTAGACATGGACGGAAGGGGGAGGACCTTGGACTTTCCACAGGGCAGGGAACCCTGACTGTTCTTTGGACTGAAGAGGGAGGGGGAGAGGAGTGGGGGGATGGGGGAAGGGTGGGAGGAGGGGGAGGGAAATGGGAGGCTGGGAGGAGGCAGAAACTTTTTTTCCTTTTCTCAATAAAATAAAATAAAATAAAATGGTAAGCAGCTTGGTTGCAGCAGCTTTTGCAGCAGCATTTTCAAAGTGATGGAAGTCCTATCACTGCCAGCTCTGGGACTGCCAGGTAGGAGTTGCACTCACCACTTTAACTCTGAGAAAGTGCTTGCAGCACATGAACCTTGTTTCTTAGCAATAGCTAAGTCTGCCATGCCGAGCAGTGTGCAGTCTGGAAATATCTCTATGTATGGTTCCCCTAGTGGGAACAGAAGCACCCAGGCCAAAAAATCCTATTCAAGTGTTCAGCCTCCTGAAAAAGCCAGATTTCGTTCAAGCCTCTATGTTTGAAACCCATTTTTTTTCTAATGTTGCATCAGAATAACGTCTCTTAAATGAGCCACAGCATGTTGCCAGCAAGCAAAGCTCATTAAAAAATGCTGCTAAAGTTTGTTTTTTGTGTATGTCTAGAATTTCTTTTGAGGGCCTCTCAGGTTTAATATGGATTTAGTCCATCATGTTGGTGTGCCAATTTGTTGTAATGTTGTAATGTAATGTAATGCTTGTTTCCCACCTGCCCAGACTCCCAAAACAATCACGCCAAAACTGTATTATTTTAATCACTGCTTGGCCAAGCCCTTCAGCTTATTCCTAGATAGTTCTTAGATCTAGAATTAACCCATCTATATTATTTTATATTTTGCCACAAGGCTCATGGCCTACCAGCAAGGTCCCAGCATGTCTGTCCCTGGCAGAAGATCCGTGGCTTCTCTCTGCCTCTGCCTCCTTTCTCCCAGCATTCAGTTTAGTTTTCCCCACCTAACTCTATTCTTTTGCCCTATCACAGGCCAAGACACTTTCTTTATTAGCAAGTGGTATTCACAGATTACAAAGGGGAATCACATATCACTATGTTAGTCAGTTGTTTGGGATATAAAATGTAACAATAGAGAATTGATAAAGACTAATAGTAAGATTGCTCTCCTATGGGAGTACTATGGGGGCAACCTTATATTAAAAAAGAACTATTTCCCTGGGCTGCCATTTTGTCTTCTTGCCTTTGTCCTTCACTTTGCAGAAGCTTCTCAATTCTAGGAGATCCCACTTATTAATTGTTTCTCTCAATGTCTGTGCTACTGAGGTTATATTTAGGAAGTGGTCTCCTGTACTAATGCATTCAAGTGTACTTCCCACTTTCCCTTCTATGAGGTTCAGTGTGGCTGGCTCATGTTGAGGTATTTGATCCATTTGGCTTGAGTTTTGTACATGGTGATGCAGAATGGGAAAGGATCTTCACCAACCCCACATCAGACAGAGGTCTGATCTCCAAAATATACAAAGAACTCAAGACATTGATCATGAAATGAACAAATAACGGAATTAAAAATGCAGTACAGACATAAACAGAGAACTCAAAACATCTAAACAGAGGAATCTAAAATAACTGAAAAACACTTAAGAAAACACTTAAGAAAATTAGTCATCAGAGAAATGTAAATCAAAACAACTCTGAGATTCCATATCACAACAGTAAGACTAGCCAAAATCAAAAACATTGATGACAGCTTATACTGGAGAGGTTATAGGGCAAAAGGAACATTCCTGCATTGCTGGTGGTAATGCAAGCTGGCACAGCCCCCTTTGGATATCTGAATGATGATATCTCAGAAAATTAGGAAATGACCTTCCCCAAGACCCAGCAATACCACTTTTGGGTATATATCCAAAGGATGCTCAATTGTGCCACAAGGACATGTGCGCAACTATGTACATAGCAGCATTGTTTGTCATAACCAGAACCTGAAAACAACATAAATGCCCCTCAACTGAAAAACGAATAAAGAAAATGTGGTACATTTACACAATGGAGTGCTACACAGCAGGAAAAAATAATGGCATCTTGAAATTTACAGGCAAATGAATGAAGCTAGAAAGCATCATATTGAGTGAGGTAACCTAGACCCAGAAACACAAATATCACATGTACTCACTCATAAAGTGGTTTTTAAACATAAAGCAAAGAAAACAAGCCTACCAATATAATCTGAGAGAACCTAGATAATAGTGAGAGACACATATAGATCTAATCTACATGGGAATTAGGAAAAGACAAGATCTGAATAAATTAAGGGTATGGGGACCTTGAAAGAGGGTTAAAGTAGAGGGGATAAGCAGGGAGGGGAGCAGAAAAAAAATTATAGTTCAATAAAATCAATAACAAAAAAAGTCTTTAAAAAAAAGAAAAAAACTATTTTCAGAGCATGGTATAAATGTTATTGTGAGCTTTTTAGCAAGAGTGAGTTGTCATTTACTGTAGCAGTTTTGCCAATATTGAACATCTCATTCTTCAGGGAAATTCATTAAGAGAAAAAATAAATATTTCAAAATATGATAAGGAAGTCCCAAAAACTGATCAGAATCACTATCCTCTTGACCTCCAAGAGTACATAAATATAAGAATACTGCTGAGAGTCACTTTGACATCCAACCATTTGGAAGAGGCAGAGACTACTTGACCTGCTTGAATGAAACAAACACACAAGCAAATAAAACCAATCAAACAACAACAAACAGACATCAGCTAAATTGCTTGTGAAATGCCCAGACCAACTGAGCTATCTGTAAAGGATACACTCCAACCTGTTGAACTGCCTACAGGCTATACAGTGTTTTCCAGGTTTTCAGCTTTTATAAACCTCCATGCATCCTAGGGTGGACTTTGATGATGCAGTCATCTTTAAGTTGTTCCTCCTTTTGTAATTAACCCCCATACTCCGGTAAATAATCACAACAACCAAAACTGGTTCACAAAGTTGAGCATTGTTGAAATTATTAATTTGCTCTGTTGTTGACTGTTTTTCTTGGGTGAGTAGATATGTGTGTTGCCTCCCAGTAAAAGTCCGCCATACAACATCACTTATGTTCTGGATGAAGTTAAAAAGCAGGATCAAGGAGACAAAGTGAAAGATTCAGGCTAGGCCTGTTTGAAGGTTTTTTATAATGAAAGTTGGTGAACAGAAGTGTTAGGTCTCATCTGAGTGGTTAATGATGAATATCCGACTTTATGGTTGACTCTAAATTACAAGCAAAGATGAAAATTAAGAAAATTATTGACTGCTAGATTGTAACTCTTTAATCTACACTTTTGCGGGTATTAGAATTTAGATTTCTGGAATGATGGCTAGAGAAATATTCCTATTTTGGGTACAAATTGCAGTGAAGGGGAAAATAGGCCTTTGAGCTCAGCTCTTTGTATCAGGTTGTAGGGCAAAATTATATGCAGTGTTCATTGATGTGCTTTGTTTCTTTGTTTTGTTTTTTTTCTGCAAAGTACTATTTTAGAATTTTTGCAAACATGAAGTCCACATTGAGTTAACCAAAATGAACTTAGTTTGTGTAGAGGGACCTTAGTAAATCACTCTTAAAGAAGAAAATACAGTGGTCAACAAAGCTTAGAGCAAGAATTCTCTTGGACACAAAGACAGGGCCATTTCAGGAACAAAGGGACGTGTAAATCTTATAAACTGGATGTTACAGAGTCAGCAGAGTGAGAAAAAATACATTGCTGACCATGTTATAAAAGCTGTCAACCTCCAAGTTAGCATCACTAATTGACCTCTTTCTAAAGACAGATATGTGGAATAAAAAATAAAACATTAATTCATTAACCTCCATTATCACAAACCAGGTTATTAATTTCTTAATAGAGAAAGGTATTCATTGAGAGGCTAAAATCTATGCTAAGTATGTTTTGTTGAGTTTAATAGAATTGGTAAAACAGAACACTTCTTTAAATTCACTCAGAACAAGTGCAATCAATTAGAAAGAGTTCTGTACATGGGTAAGAAGTGGTTCTTCCAGTTGGGCAAGCTTGAGAAACCTTAAGTTGGCTTGTAAAAGTGAAATGACAGACAATATGGGAAGAGAGAAGATTTTTTCCTCTCTAGAAGATGGAAAGTTTTGTAATGATGTTTTCAGACCGTGTGAATGTGAATATTTTTTTTTGCTTCGATATGTATGTGGAGATAAGCATGAGTGTAAGGTGCATGTGTGCAAAGGCAGAGAATAAATTTAAGTGCCATATACTTTTATTTTCATTGGAGCAGTGTCTTTCACTGACCTGGCATTAGCCAAGCAGGCTAGCCTCAGAAATATACCCGTTCCCACCTCCTTTGTTCTGGGGTTATAGTGATGCCTTTTAAAATAAAAATGAGTTATTTGTAATAAACTCAGATTATAGTTTTTGCAATATGTGTATTTTACCAACTGAAATATTTCCTCAGAACAACACCTGAGATCTTAAAATTACATAGAGGTTGAGATCAAGTGCAATAATGGGACTTTGGCATATGAAAAAGAAAATAGGAAGACTGTGAGATCGCAAGTACTTGGATGGACTATAGAAGTTGATTAAAAACAAAATACAGAGGTGGGAAAGCAATTATAGCCAGACACTATAAGATCTTGAATACCAAGATAAGCTTTGTTTTATGCAGAAAATGTTCGTAAAATTTGACAAACAATAGAATATATTCAGATCATTTTTGTAAAATTAAAAGCCTCTTTCACAATGGTGAGGGTTGAGTTTAAATAAAGGCCACCAGATGTGAATCTACTACTGAAAGTCGACAAGGAGCATCAAAAGAAGAGGTAATGGGGAGGACCAATCATGACAACCCTTTAAGTATCTGGTTAAGCAGAAGTCAATGACATGGTTGCTCTTGTCAGCTTGACTAAATTCAGGTTCTCCTAGGAAACATACCCTGGGTATATCTGTTGGAATGGTTTCAAAGAAGTTTAACAAAGCCATAACAAATCTTCATTTAATCATGGGAACAGAAAGAG
The DNA here is from genome assembly GCF_014885135.2 of Alexandromys fortis. Classification (NCBI taxonomy): domain Eukaryota; kingdom Metazoa; phylum Chordata; class Mammalia; order Rodentia; family Cricetidae; genus Alexandromys; species Alexandromys fortis. The sequence goes on from NW_026067947.1 coordinate 8,236,043, forward strand.
AAACTAGTACAGTTAGTTAAAGATAAAGAGAGCAATAAGAGATGAGAGTATCAAAAAGACATCTACCTAAAATACCACAAAAGAGCTGAGAGCTGTTCACTCTGTGAAATTTCAAAAAAATTGTTCTAGTCTATGAAGTGATGTGAGATCACAGAAACACACCTAGAAATGACTTCTGCCTGCATGATTCATCGTCATAGCTGGAAATCAGAACTCAGGATTCTTTTTCCATTTCTCTTCTTTGGGATTTCTTTGAAGTGATTTCTATCACTCAAATGTCTCTGGTTCTCAATGTATTTATGAGATGGTGATAATGATTTTGGCTGCCCTCATGTGGCTTTGGAGAAATAAAAGGAATGGAATTCATTCCTACAAAACACATTGAGAATTTCAGAGATTTTCTTTTATTTCAAGAAAAATACAAGCTTCAGAAATACTTATAAGAGCCAAGGTTGGGCAACTGAAATTACCTTCTGGTCTGTGGAGACTGCATAATATGAGTGAGAGGGGAGTAAAAAATGATCCTGAACATGAGGGCTCACATGAACAACAGAAAAAAAAAAAGTCTCAAGCATAAATTGTAGTTTTCTTGCTGGATATTTATAACTGTTCACTTGTAGAGCTCCAGTCTCTTGCTGAACAGAGCCAATGGAAAACATTTCTCAATTCAGCATTCTGCTTGAACCCACACTGCACAGTGATTGATCATAGCAATTTCTTTCACATAAACAGAATCTTCCAGATAAGCTTGTTGGAGAGGGTCTGGGCTATGAATACACTGTGGACCTAAAACTAATATTTTGCTTGCAGTGTTTAAACTCAATGCCAATAGGGCTCAAACTACTTGTATCGTGAAGGCAAAACTCTTTTAAGCTTCCTGATTTAATCAAGATGAGGGGAAAGGGCATGACTAAACACGGTTCTCCTGTAGAGAGGTATCTGTCTTTTCATTAGAGTCTCAACATACCAGCAACAAAACATACGGCTTAGCGTGGGGAGAATCCTTAATCATTAGGAAACTATCCAGCAACTACTCAGCTATCTCATTTTGGAAAGCAGAGAGCAGTATCGGGAAAGAAGAAAAATGCAGGACAGCATTTCCTGTGATCCCGAACATTTTCTCATATTGATGATGGTTGCTGCTGCCACTGAAATAGCTGGAATCGTGATTTGAAAGGAGTGCCATTTTCTACAGACACAAGCCTGGCATAATCCTCTCATTTAAACTGCATGATCCTGCAGGCAGATGATCTCACCACCTGTAGTTTATCACCTCCTCACTGCACACTAGCCAAATGAGGATCAATAGGCTGATAGTGTTAGACCTGATTGCTCACCTTGTTAGAAGTATTTTTTATTCAGTTAATTATGTTAAATGGTTACGAGTAACCATTATTTTGAGGGAAAGGTTAAGAGAAAAGAGGTTAAAAAAAGGAAAGAAGACTATCAAATAAAGGGAAGGTAGTCTAATTAGAATTGACTGTAAAAAGTCCGAAAAGTATATCCCCAATGGCGGCAGAATTTCTTTAAAAGACATTGCCTATTTTTGCTTTTAGAACAGTCTGTTCCAACATGGGCTGACTATATCCACATAAGACCTGAGAGAGCTTGGGAAGGAATTCAAGACACAAAGGAATAGAGTTAAACATAGCTTCTTGGTAGCAGCAGTTTCTCGGGTTGCCTTGGAAAAGAAGTTCTGCTTTTGTGTCCACAGAAGATGAGAACCTGTGGATTTCTTCTAGACTAATGTGGTTTGATAAAACAAGACCCCTGAACTTCTTTGTGAACCCTAAAAATACTTCACCCAAACCAAAAAAAAAAAAAAAAAAAAAAAGCAAAAAGCAGGTTAGAGAAAACTATGGTCAAATTCCAAAATGATTATTTATAAATGTTTATTTCCATTTTAAAGGATTGGTTATAAATATTTAATGACCACAATCAATTTCTAAAAAAGTGAGAGAGATAGGAGGGATATGATTTAGAAATGAAGACTTTACATTAGTATGAATTTTGATTTGTGATATAAATTTAAGGTCAACTTTGTTATATGTATTTCTGTTTTTGTTTAAAGTATTATGTTTAGACAGATCATTTAAAAATGCAATATATAATTAAAAATTGCAGATTTTTGTAGTCATTTATAAATGCCAAACTTGTAGTCATGTTAGTTCGATTTTCTAGATATATAAAGATATATTTCTGTTAGCTAGTTAATCTTCAACAGTTCAAAAACCTACAGAAGATGGCATTGAAAATGTTTTTTCAGAACTTAGACTTTTCTTAACAGTGAGACAAGTTTTCTTCTAGCAACACCAATTTTTCCAGAGAAGTTGTTGGGCAATGAAGAAACTTGTTATTGTATTTGCCTTCAATGTGATAAGGCCATTTGGGCAATAAACTGCTCTTGCCTAGCCTGGAATTTTTGATGGTATGCTATATGAACTGGAAATGCAGGACCCAAAAAAGTGACTGCTAAACTGTCCAGAAGATGGAATGGTCCTTCAGAATCCGCCAGACCTTCTGCAGAACACAGATGAAAGCAACTGAGAACTTGTCAGAACAAGGCAAAACAGATCTTCAAATTGCCTATTTCATGAAAAAGTTTGCTGGATACTATGGACCTGTAGTTGAACATGGATGCCCTTGTATTACAGAAGAACTTCGGGTGACTGTTCAGGCAGCAAGATGTCTCTGTCAATTATACAACATTAGACGTTGCTTAAAATGCACTTAATATTTACTTAGGTAATATTATATCCTTTTGAGGTCTTTGAAGAGTTGAAGACAGTTATAGTTAATAGTTTCCTTTAGTTATAATAAAGAATAAATTATACATAAAACTTTAGATTAACAAAGAAATATTGGAACTGTAATTCTTGCTTGATATCTATTTTGTTATATGTAATTTTACTATGCTAACATTAAAATCTTCCTTTTTATTTAGATAGAAAATCGAGGATGATGTGGGATTCCCCTCTGTATGCAGTGAATATGTTTTATTACTATTGGTTAATTAAATAAAACTTTTTAGGCCAATGGCTTAGCAGATTATAGCTGGGCAGGAAATATGAACAGAGATATAGAGAAAAAGTAGATGGAACCAAAGAGAAGCCATGTAGCTTCAAAAGAAGAAAGATGCTGGAATGCCAGAACCTTACATGGACACAACCTCATGTCAACACACAAACTGTTTTAAGGAAGGCAGCTTGTTCATTTTCCCAATGCCCAGACTCCTGAAATAACCACACAAAAACTGTATTAATTAAATCACTGTTTGACCCATTAGCTCTAGCATTTTATTGGCTAACGTACATGTTAATTTAACCCACTTCCATATTTTACCATGAGGTTTGTGGCCTTCCAGCAAGGTTTCAGCGTGTCTGTCTCTGATGATGGCTCCATGGCTTCTACATGACTCCACCTCCTATCTTCCAGCATTCAGTTTAGTTTTCCCCACCTACCTCTGTTCTACTAAGCCACTGATTGAAACAGATTCTTTAGAACCAATGGTATTCACAGCATACAGAGGGGGATTCCACATCAACAGATTTAGAGAAATTGGTTAATTTAAGTTATAAGAGCTAGCTAGAAATATATGCATGAGACATCATCTAAACCATGTTGTAATTAATATAGTTTCTGTGTGATTATTTGGGTCTATCTGACTGGAAAACAAACAAACTGTCTCTGTTTTCAGGGACAGTTTTCATTACTGTAAGGTTTACTTTTGCATCTAAATATAAATAATATGACCTACATGTGTTTTTATTAAATTACAATTTTGAATTTTACTAGTGTATGTTCATTTTAAAAATATGGTAGTCTTCCAAAGCACATTTTCACACAAAAATATCATTTTCATTGCATTCTTCTCATATTTTCTTTTCTTATGCCTCTATTTTTATTACCTCTCTTATTTTTCTCAAATAATTGCCCTTTTGATTTCATATTAAATTGATAAGTCTAAATTCAGTAAGCAAGATGAAGCATAAAGGTGTACATTGCTTTTACTATTTCACTTGAGAATTCAGTTGAAAAAGATTGAAGAGACTGGTGCTTGTTACTCTGGCAAGTACTGGCAAAGCCTGATCTACTGTCTTTTCTCTTTCTTTTTAATCCTGACATATTAATAAAAAAAATTCATTTATTTTGTGTTTATCGTGTGTGTGTGTGTGTGTATGAAATGTGCCATGAAAATATGTGTGGAGGTCACATAACTACTAGTTGGAATCAGTTCTCTATATTGAACTCAGGACATTATGCCCAGTGAAATGTGGTTTTACCTACTCTGCAGCTCATGAGACCAGATATCTTTAAATTTTCTAATTAGTGTAGTTTTCTTTGTAATTATTTTGAGAAAAGTATTTTGGAGTGGAGGGAGAAGTTGTTGTTTGGCTCTATGTTCATTAGATACAAGGATTACTGAAAACTTGTGATATTTGTGTTTATAGTATTTTTCTGGCACATATGTGACATAAATTAGTTGTGTGTAACTGGAACCTTTCTAATGGAAATTGTTTCAGCTTCCTCTGGTCCACAGGAAAAGAATGCAGCCATAAAGGATGAACCCATTGTGCTATATTCTCTTTCAATCTCTCTCTGTCTCTGTCTCTCTGTCTCTCTTTCTCTTCGTTTTCATGGTATGCCATAGCAGTTTCCACCTAAACTGACAGGCAATTGTAACTCACTGGCAACATTATTAATATCTGTGATAAAAATATAGACAAGATTAGATGTCTCAGAGGTAAATTCAGAGCAATGGTCACCATAGATACACATATTCTGGAATCCAAATTGCTAATAAGAAAGAATCCAAATATTCCTGTATGGATGTGAGATTGGTACAGCTAGTTAAGAGAGAAGTTTGCATGCCTAGTGCGAATGGGGGAGGGGCAGAGAGGGAACCTCAGAAGGTGGAGAAAGACTCCTGTGTGATCTTGCATAAGAAGCTATGTGGGTTTTACCACTCAGAAAGTACACCTATTAATATTCTTCAAAAACTGTGAAATTGATCACCTGTAGTTGGAGACCTTTCTTTTCCAGTTATTCATTTCTATTAATAATGTTCTCCAGGCTTTAAAGAATGTCTCTTTAAACTACAAATGACTTACACATGATGCATAGATATTCCATCTGCTATTTGAATCCTTAGTGTCCCTTTTACATAAAAAGCTTTGTGTTCTTCCCCAATTTCCAAATCAAATGCCACTTAAATAATTCTAACATTTTCCATTTTCCACTGTTAGTCAACAACTTGAGGACTGACCAAGGAAGGCTACTGGTGTCATACTCTAAAGTAAGAATCTAAGATTTCATAAGACTCCACAAATTATTTTGGCAGCTAGAAGAAGCTGATTATTTTTCTATGGTATTTGTTCTACTTCAAAGCAATATGTGGATAGAGAGTAGCATAGCTTCTGTGTCCACAAATGACATCTTTAAAGACTGTCCTGGTCTGTGCTCACTTTAAGCTTAGCACTAAGAAGAACATAACAGTATGACTCTGAGTTGGAGGCAAATCTTAGACATACTTAGAAAGTTTTGTCTTGAAACAAGAGGAGAAGAAAGAAGGGAAGTAAAAAAGGAAGGAAGAAGGGATGAAAGAAGGAAGGAATGGAGAAAAGAAGGGGAAGAGGGAAAAAGAGCATGACAGAAAGAACAGAAGAATCAAATAAGAAAAGACGAGAATGAAATAAAGAAGAAAGGAAGACATAGGTAGAAATGGTGTGATTATTTCTCATGCTTTCACCTTATTAATCATTGACTTTATACTTAGTATGTATATATAATTAAAACAATTCATTTTCTCCTGAGGAAACTATTCTTATTAAAAGTACTGTATTTATTGCTACATTCTAAGTCATAAAAGGTTAATGATGCACTAGTGGGGAAAACAATTTTGTACCTGTTTCCTTTGAGGTAGCAGAACTATTATATACATGATAATACTATCTTTAATTTTTAATTTATTTATTAAAAATTCCACCTTCTCCCATCCTTCCATTTCCCTCCCACTCCCCTTACTCCCCCTCATTCTCTAGTCCTAAGAGAAGTCAGGGTGCCCTGCCCTGTGGGAAGTTTAAACCACCCCCCCTCCATCCAAGTCTAGGGAGGTGAGCATCCAAACAGACTAGGCTCCCAAAAAGCCAGTACATGCAGTAGAATCAAAATCTGGTGACATTATCATTGGCTTCTCAGTCCACCCTCATTGTCAGCCACGTTCAGAGAGTCCAGTTTGATCACATGCCCAACATGCTCCTTCAGTGGTAGTCCACCTGGCCTTGGTGAGCTCCCATTAGATCAGTCGAACAATCTCAGTGGGTGGACGCACACCCCTCGCGGTCCTGACTTCCTTGTTCATGTTCTCTCTCCTTCTGCTCTTCATCTTGGCCTTGGGAGCTCAGTCCAGTGCTCCGATGTGGGTCTCTGTCTCTATCTCCATCCATCGACAGATGAAGGTTTTATGGTGATATGCAAGATATTCATCAGTGTGGCTATGGGATAAGGACAAATCAGGCACCCTCTCCTCTGTTGCCCATGGACCTAGCTGGGAAAATTCTCTTGGACACTTGGGAACCCCTCTAGAGCCAAGTCTCTTGCCAACCCTAAAATGACTCCCTTAGTTAAGATATCTTTTTCCCTACTCCCATATCCACCCTTCCTCCATCTCAACCATCCCAGTCCCCCAAACTCTCCCTAATCCTCCCCTTCTCCCTTCTCTCTCCCCATCTCCTCTTCCTCCCAACCCCCCACGCCCCGCCTGCTCCCAACTATTGCCCGACAATCTTGTCTACTTCCAATATCCAGGAGAATAAATATATGTTTTTCTTTGGGTCTTTGGGTTCACCTTCTTATTTAGCTTCTCTAGGATCACGAACTATAGGCTTGATGTCCTTTGTTTATGGCTCGAATCCTCTTATGGGTGAGAACATACCATATTCCTCTTTTTAGGTCTGGGGTATCTCACTCAGTAAAGTGTTTTCTTTTTCCATCCATTTGCATGCAAAATTCAAAATGTCATTTTTTATTTTTATATATTTTTATTATTATTTTTTTAACGCTGAGTAGAACTCTAAAGTGTATATTGTCACACCTTCCTTATTCGTTCTTCTATTGAGGGGCACCTAGGTTGTTTCCAGGTTCTGGCTATTACAAATAGTGCTGATATGAACATAGTTGAACAAATAAATGCTTTTGTAGTATGATTGTGCATTTCTTGGGTATATTCCCAAGAGTGGAATTGCGGAATTCTGAGGTAGGTTGACTTCCAGTTTCCTGAGAAACTGCCAAACTGATTTACAAAGTAGTTGCACAAGTTTGCATTCCCACCAACACTGGATGAGTATTCCCCTTACTCCACAACCTCTCCAGCATAGGCTATCATTGTGTTTTTGATTTTACCCATTCTGATAGGTGTAAGATGGTATCTCAAAGTTGTTTTGATTTGCATTTCCCTGATTGCTAAGGAGGTTGAGCATGACCTTAAGTGTCTTTTGGCCATTTGAACTTCTTCTGTTGAGAATTCTCTGTTCAGTTCAGTGCCCCATTTTTTAAGTGGGTTGATAAGCTTTTTAAAGTCTAGTTTCTTGAGTTCTTTATATATTTTGGAGATCAGACCTTTGTCTGATGTGGGGTTGGTGAAGATCTTCTCCCATTCAGTAGGTTGCCCTTTTGTCTTAATGACAGTGTCCTTTGCTTTACAGAAGATTTCAGTTTCAGGAGGTCCCATTTATTCATTGTTGCTCTTATTGTCTGTGCTACTGAGGTTATTTGTAGGAAGTGGTGTCCTATGCCCATGTGTTGCAGACTATTTCTTACTTTCTTTTCTATCAGGTTTAGTGTGGTCAGATTTATATTGAGGTCTTTAATCCATTTGGACTTGAGTTTGTGCATGGTGATAGATATGGATTTATTTTCATTCTTCTATAGGTTGACATCCAGTTATGCCAGGACCATTTGTTAAAGATGCTTTCTTTCTTCCATTGTATAATTTTAAATCCTTTGTCGAAAATCAGATGTTTATCGCTTTATGGATTAATATCGGGGTCTTCAATTTGATTCCATTGGTCAACATCTCTTTTTTAAATGCCAATATCAAGCTGTTTTCATTAATGTAGCTCTGTATTAGAGTTTGAAGTCAGGGATGGTAATGCCTCCGGAAGTACTTTTATTGTATAGGATTGTTTTGGCTATCCTGGGTTTTTGTTTTTCCATATAAAATTGATTATTCTTCTCTCAAGGTCTGTGAAGAATTCTGTTGAGATTTTAATGGGGATTGCATTGAATCTATAGATTGCTTTTGGTAGAATTGCCGTTTTGCTATGTTGATCCTCCTAATCCAAGAGCATGGGAGATCCTTCCATTTTCTGGTGTCCTCTTCAATTTCTTTCTTCAAAGACTTAAAGTTCTTGTCAAATAGATCTTTCACTTCCTTGGTTTGGGTTACCCCAAGATACTTTATGTTATTTGTGGCTAACGTGATCCCTGGAATCTGGTATTGTCATGTTGCCTTTCAGGTTGCTGGAGGAATTCTTGCATTGGCTCCTGCCCATCTCTTCCATCAAATGCAGTCAGGAGAGTCTTGGCATCTTGGTACAATCTATGCTGTGACTGATTCTGTGCAGATCTCCTCAGTGCAGATGAAGGAACTGTTCCTAGGCCAAGGACCTCACAGACAACAGGGCAGGCTTAGGGGAGGCAGGGTCCTGTGGAACAAAGAAGCCCCTGCAGCAGGAGCTGGATGGAGGTGCCATGCACTCCCTTCCAGCAGGGAGGGTGCACACTCACTCCTCTGGTTGGATAGCCTCAGTGCAGGAGTAGGAATTGTTCCTGGGCCAAGGACCTTGCAGACAATAGGGCAGGCTCGAAGGAGGCAGAATAAAGAAGCCCCTGCAGCAGGAGTTGAAGGGGCCCTGTGCTCCTTTCCCGGATTTCCGCCCCTCCCTGGGATGGCATGCACTCACCAGTCTGGATGGTTGTCCTCAGCACAGGGAGAGGGACTCCTGGAGATCCAAGGACCCCTCAGACAAAAGGGCGAACTTGGGTGCAGGGGAGGATCGTGTGTCATAATACTATCTTTAAATATTGTTTTTGTTTTTTTTTTTATTTTTACAGGAATGGATGTGGTTACTTCCACACTTGTTGTTTTCCTTCTTTCATCTAATAGATATTTATATAAAATTTATTACATTTAAGATTCTATTTTTGACAGAGAACTTATTTGGTAATGGAATTGTTATCTTTTTATGTCATCGAGGGCCTATTGCTCTAGTGGGAAGAAAACAAACATTATAGATTAAGAAATAAATGTTAGGAAAATGGAATTATTGGCCTAAAGAGGTAGGCCATAGAATTCAGTTCTAAATTTGAAGAAACTGAGCTCTGTGGTACCGCATCAACAAAGCCTAGAGTCAGTATTTTTATTTTTCAGCTAGCTCCACTTTTTACTAAAGACAAAAACTCACAGTAGTTCTTTGATATGATTGAAGTCACAAGAGAATGAAACAGAAAAAAATTAGTATTGCATATTATGCAATAACTTAGCTTATGCCATTTCATTTTATCTTTATGGCAGAACTATTCAATTGGCACCTGTATTGTCTCCCAGGAAAGAAAGTAGAACCAATAATACTCTACTTGTCCCAAGTCACACAGCTCATGCACGATGATGCTGGAATTTCTATTTAATCAGACAATATGGCATTAAAAAGCAAGGATCTTTATGATTCTTTCATATTGGCAAATATTTTACTTCTGTTCCAGGCATATGTTAATTTTCCTCCTCCAAAGGTAGTGGTCTAATTGGTTAAATAAGAGGATAGAACTTGGTACCATAAATGTAGAAATCTGAGTCTTTATTTCCCACTAAAGGTGTAGTGAGCCCAAGCAAATACTTTCTGCTGACTATCTAGAAAGAAAGCATGTAAGCAAATGTAAAGGCTTATTTAAGTGTGTAAATCAAAGGGAGATGCCATCCACTTGCATTTTTAAAATGCAAATAAATATAGCTTAATCTTTTATACATAATTCATGTTAGCAATAACTACTTCAAAATTAATGTCAGCTAATATTAAGATTAGCAGATGAAGTCTCTTAAGCTTGGTCGTGGGCTATTCTCAAAGAGACCAGTTAAAGCCTTTGTGCTTAATTTTCTGAGGCTTAAATTTTTTTTGGTCTTTCCTAATGAAATATTAAGCTCTTTTAAAAATGAGATTTACGTGATTAAAAAAAGGGAAAATAAATCCTTGTTTAACTCATCACATAGATTTTTTTTATAAAATAAGTTGAGGCATTATGTAAAATTTGGGAGAGTCCTACAGGACTAGATTATAACTGAGTCTATGCAATATTTTCGTTTTTTTTGTAAAATAACCTCTGAATCGTCAGAACATTCTCATGAAAGTGTATTAGTGTCATCCACTAAATACATTTTAATGCTCCCAAAACTGAGAAAACTGTTAATTTTCTACTTAGAAAATGAATATCAGAAGGCTGAAAAATATTTGGAGAATGAATACTGAACAGTATTGAACTCTTGTTTGTCTTTTCATGCTTTACTGATACTAAAAGCTATTTTAAAATTAAATATGATATATTCTAAAAGAAAAACATTTAAATTATCAGAGTTAACTTTTTTCTCTTCTATTAAAATGCCTCTGGTACCATATCAAAACCATCTTTTTTCTTTTGTGATTCTGTCTATGTGTCTCTATCTCTGTCTGTCTCTCTCTTTCTCTCCCTCTATGTCTCTCTTGATAACAATAATTTTAATGAAGAATTTTAATATTTTCACTGAATTGATGTTCAAGAATAACATCGAACACTAAAAAAATCTAAGAAGATAGGTGGAAAATGCCCATCTTCAAGGTCAAGGCCAACTATTTCTCAGTCCATGATCCATATATCTCTATTTTACCCTAGAACATGACACTCTTTTGGAAGTCTTCTTTTCAGAATTTCATCCTCCATCAATCTCTTCATGACTCCAATTAGCTTCTAGAAACACTCTCAATGTCTCTGTGCTGGAAACACTGTCCTATGGTGTGTTATCTTTTTCACTCTTTGCCTCAGATACTCATTGGTGCACGAAAATTGTCTGTATTCTGTCAATCATGTTTTAAATAAATGCTGCCTGGCCAGGCAAGAAGTATAGGTGGGACAACCAGATAGGAAGTAAAGGTGGGGCAATGAGAACAGGAGAAGTCTGGGAAGGAGGAAGCCCATTCCTCCCAGTCCTGCCCAAATCACTGAAGAAGCAAGATATGACCTGCCCCGCTGAAAAAGGTACTGAGCCATATGGCTAACATATATTAGAATAATGGGCTGTATAAGTTATAAGAGCTATTATGAAGCCTGAGCCATAATGGCCAATCAGTTTATCATTAATATAGACTCTCTGTGTGTTTTCTTCGGGGCATAATGACTGCAGAAACTGGGCAGGACAGAAATCCCAAAGAGCAGGCCACCACGTTACAGCCCCTGCTTTTTATTGATGTTTCTCTTCACTGTTTCTTCTTCTTCTCCCCCTCTGCTCCACTGTTTTTCTTCCTCCTTTAATCTTCAGGCTCCCTCAAATGGGAAAGGCCTCTTATCTCTTAGCACACATGTCAAAGGACTGTGTCAAAGATCTTAGCAGTCATTGAAAAACCATATAATGTAGAAGCACCACATATACTCCAGAATATTAGGAGATATAAGCTGGAATCAATAATGTTCAATCATTAGATAGAGTAAACTTTGTTGATTTTGCCTATGAAGTTCTAAGCTCTTTGTACATCACTATGGAGAATAAATATAAATAAATTATTATAATTATAATTAAAATGACTAGAACTTCTTTCCTAAATTTTCTTGTCACAGAAGTTTTCACATTTGTCCTCAATTCTTTGAACTATAGACATCAATTTTTGTCATTCATTATAATTTTTGGATTGTTACACACAGTTACACATGGATAAAAATATGTGGCATAGCTCTTGGAACATACCAGACTCTCAATGTGTAAAACTTTATTTTATTTCTTCAATATCCTTATTCACACATGGGACTCCTAATCCCAGGGTTGTTGGTTTGAGCTCACATTGAGAGCCATTTGTAGATGTATGTTTTTGTGCCTACACCCTTGGTTCTGCCCAAAGAAGCACAGAAAAGCTTATATTAATTATAAACTGTTTGACCTATTAGTACTCGCTTATTGCTAGCTAGCTTTTAGAACTTAAACTAACTCATAATTCTTGTCTATGTTTAGACACATGGATTAGTACATTTTTCAGTAAGACATTTTCATCTTGCTTCCTCTGCATCTGGCTGGTGATTGTTTGCCTTTCTTTTACCCAGAATTTTCTTATTCTGGTTGCCCCACCTATACTTCCTTCCTTGATACTGGCCAATCAGCATTTTATTAAACCAGTATGAGTGACAACTCTTTACAGTGTACAAAAGCATTGTCCCACAGCAATTATTTTAGCAGTAAGACTGGTTTAACAACATATGATTTAGAATACAAGGTTAAAGTGCTAAGGACCCATTGCTAAAGAAGCATTGGAAATATGTGTGTGTTTGTCTGCTGAACTGGTAAAAGAGAATTCAGAAATGTCATTTCCATTTTTAGAGGTACATGCTGTTGGAACACAACTAAGAAAAGCACAGTGGTTGGAGAGAACTAGTAACAGACTGGGGCAGAGAACATAGCTGTTCTTAGTTGGAAAATTGTGGTGGTTTACACTAGGCCAACTATTCATTTATTTCTTCATTTGTTGCTCTACTTGTGAAAAGATAAAGTCTTTCTTTTTCTCTATTGAATATGGATTACAATTATGAATTCCCTTAGGCAAAGAAATGTGGTAAATTGACAATTTTAGACACTTCTTTAAAAAAAAAGCACCACAAATATTGAGTGTGGTAGAAAACATATTCCTAATGACAGAGAACTCCAGTGGTTCTCTAATGATAGTTAGTTCTGTAACCATTCATACAAGTAATATTTTACATACTGACCAGGTTGTATGTAGATCTATACATATACATATACATATACATGTACATATACATGTGTGCATATAACATCAATTAATGGGGGAAAAGGGGGCCATAAATTTGAAAAGGAGCATGGATGGTGTATAGGAGTGTTTGTGGAAAGGAAATAAAGAGAAGGGAGAAATGATGACATTATATCATAATTTCAAAAATAAGATAAGTAATAAGACAGAGAAGCAAAACCATGGTGGTAACATTCTCTTGGGAAACAATCCTCAGTTTATAAGGTAGCCCAAGCAATCCAGTTGCAAAGTTTCTCACAGTGGTCCAAGCTATCATAACTAAGCTACCATGAAGAAGTTAGGAAGAAGAGCCTTGTGTATCCTAAGCTCCTAGGGTATAAAACAGAGCAAATACAGAATTGCCCAAATTAGACATATAGAAGGATATTCATTCAGACCATGACGTTTTACGTTGGCATTTGCCCAGTTAGAAAATACTAAATAAAGTCATTAATATGCCTCCTAGGATTCATCTAAACTCACTAACACAATTATAATTTGAAAAACTGATTCAATTGAATTGCCTATTGGTAAAGGCATACAATTATGATGATTGTTCTTCTAATAGTTCCTTCCATGATTTTTGCAAATACCAAACTTACATTTGCTGTGTACACATACATATGTCTGTATCTATTCTTGTAATGGTGGTATGCACATGTAGCTATATATGTGGATGTATGTGGCATTCCTTCTGCATGATCTGCATTGTTTTGTGAAACAGGGTGTCTCACTGATACAGAGCTTATAAAGTGGTCTGTCCAGGATAGGGAATCCAATTACATTTCACAAAGTCTGGCTTTTTAATGAATTAGTTCTGAGTATCAAGCTAATGTCCTCATGTTTGCAAAGCAAACACTTTACCAATTAAGCTTTATTCATAGCTTCTAACCACCTCATAATCATGTATTCAAGTGAAATACAGAACTTGACATCATTAAGTCTTAGAAATCTTGTCATTTCATTTCTAAGTCTTTTTTTTTTGCCTCACTTGACCCTACTAGTTTACATAAATATGACAATGTCACATGTATAAGATTAAATGGGACAGTTTATGTAAAACATTTCTGGAAGATGACAAGCACACTGTCCATGTTAACACTTTGGACTAATGGAAGAAAACAGGAAATCTCATTAAGTCCAGAGTTACCAATCTGATCCTTGTTGACAAAAAAGAAGGTTATATTCATAAGCTATAACAGTACTTTCTCTAGATGTTTGGAACACTGTAAAATCTGTTTCCCACCTTAAAAATCTGATAATTAATAATCTTCACACTTCTTTAGATAATTGAGTAGAGAGCAATGTTCTAAGGTAGTGTTGCATCTGTAGTCCTTCTTAGATCAGTCTTCACCACAAAAATAAAAGCAGAGTATCATAAGTAATTAAAGTTAAAGTGCCTGAAAACACCATGATAAAACGCTTGGCATGAGATCATCTACATTGTTAAGAAATATTTAAAACTTAGAAATATACATGACATAGAGAGCTAACAATAAAGGAAAGAGAGAATAGTACATCTGGTAAAACTCTATAAAAGCACAGAATGTGTCTTCTGTAGGCATTCAGATTTAGAAAGTTCATTTCTCCCTATGCATATGATTTCTTTTATTTATTTTTACTTTTAATTTTTTATTTATTATTTTCTCACATATTAAATCCTAATTACAGTTTCCTTTTCTTCCTCTCCTCACTGTTCTTGTATCCCATCTCTTCTTCCCCAGAATCACGTCTTCATTTCCATTCAGAAATGACTAGGTTCCCAGAGATATCAGACAAACATGACATAGAAAATTACAAGAAGACACATAACCTCATATTGAGGCTGGATGAGGCAATCCAGTAGAAGAAAAATGGTCTCCAAAGTAGGCAAAAGAGTCAGAGACAGGCCTCACCTCCACTGTTAGGAGTCCCACACAAACATCAAGCTATCCAACTATATAATATATATGCAAAGGCCCTAAGTCAGCCTTATACAGGCTCACTGATTGTTGCTCCAGTCTCGGTGATTCCCTAAGAGCCTCAGTTAGCTGATTCTGTGGTTTGTGTTCTGCTGATGTCCTTAAGTCCTCTGACTCCTACAATCATCCCCCCCTTTCTGTAGAATTCCCTTAGCTCTGCCTAATATTTGGCTGTGTATCTTTGTATCTGTTCATACCAGTTGCTAGATGAACCCTCTATAAAGATAATTATGCTAGGTTTTCTTCTGTGGGTAAAGCAGAATATGACTAGGAATTGTTTTATTGTCTTGTGTGTTTCTATCCTAGGTCTGTAAGCTATTCAGTCTCTTGTTCCTGGCCATGGGTGTGCTGTCATTGGCCGGCCACTCCCACAAATTCTGTGTCACCTTACTCCAGCAGATGTTGGAGACAGGACAGATTGTAAATCAGTGGTTTAGTGGATGGGGTAGTGCCCCAGTACTTCCAATGGAAGCCTTTCCTGGTTAGAGAAAATAGCCTATTCATGCTCCAAATTCTCCCATTATTAGGATTCTTTGGTAGGTTCACCTAAAAGATTCCAGGGAGAAAAGCTATGACCAGATACTCTTCTGTTTGTGTATATTTGTGCACACTTATGTGTATGTGTGTATGGCTTATATATACATATATGTCCCTACTTGTACATAGTTTGTGTGTTTGTGCACCTACATGCACGGCTATTTTTTTTTCTAGATTTTCCTAGATCAATATCGGCTTCATTTTTCTAAGGAGGTGTATCTCACTGATCCTGGATCTCAATGGTTACCTTAAGCTTGCTAGCTATCTTAGGGATCCTCATATATTTGTATCCCCAGTATAGGAATTACAGATACCCACTGCAATGCTTGGATTTTTATGTGGGTTTTGGGGTTCCCAATGCATGTCCCCATGACTATGTGATAAGAATTCCCCATGTAAGTAATTTCTCCAGACTCTCCAGGCATTCTTTATATTAATGACCCTGAATTTAAATTAATAAAAATTCAAAGGCTAAAAAAAATGTTTTTTCTTGATTCATGATAAGCTTACCTAGCTTTCCCAAACTATCTTAAATAAAATTAATAACTTCACAGCAGAAAGTAAACGTCCTAATAAACCAAAGGCTAATAATGAAAGGAATAACTGCAGTTAAACTACCATATAGATTTTTATAAACTACACAATCTGGAAAATATTCTAGATTAAGAAAGAATTTATAGGGGTAGCAGAGGTGGCTTAGCAGTTTAGAGCATATATTGGTCATAAGTGTTGTGGTTTCCTGTCTCATTGGGAGACAAGCCATGCCCACTCCCACTACCTCTGATCTTAGGCAGCCATCTCGCTCTCTTCTCTTCCTGTTCTCTTGGTGTGTGCACTTGTGTCTCTCTGCCCCCCCCACTTTCTTTCTCTCTCTCTCTCTCTCTCTCTCTCTCTCTCTCTCTCTCTCTCTCTCTCTCTCTCTCTCTTCCCCCCCCCCCCGCTCTAAGTAATAAAGGTTCATTATACTATCTGTCTGTCACATGCTCCCACTCGCCACTGGGAACTCTGCCGCTGGAGCCTGGCCGGCACCCGCCCACCCTGCTGGGGATCTGCCAGAGCTCGCTACTGCTCTGTGAGCCCACTGGGGACCCGCCAGCATTTTAAGAACAATAAGAACCCAAAATCTTTTCCTATTCCACAACCAAGCAGATCAGAGACACCTATAATGTCAGCTCTTCATTATCTGACATCTCTGACTCCCCAGGTACACACACACACACACACACACACACACACACACACACACACACACACGCACACACACACACCTAAAACAAGGGACTTCAGAGATGGCTTAGTGATAGAAAGCCCCTGTGGCTCAGCTTTGTTTCCCAGTACCAACAGAATGGGGGGGGGGAGCATTCATGTCTCCAGTTCCGGGGTATCTGTTGTCCTCTTCTGGCCCCTTCAGCACTACATTCATGTGGTATACATACATTTATGCCAGCACACTGTATGTAATTAGCAAATAAAAAATATAGAAATGATCTGTGTCAGCAGAAATTTATAACTTATTTCACAAATAACTGTTTATATATTTACATTTGCTCATCAGAGACTTATTCAATCTACAAAATGGTATTCCTTCAAGACCTGGTGAAGTGAAAAGAAAAATGGCCTCAACTCTAAACTTGAGGACCTCATGACTTAAATAGAAGCTAAAGTCCATCTATTCTCACAAGTAGGATTTTAGCTGTGTGGAAAGCAGGTATTTTATTTATAAGATGAGGAAGGAGGAGTTCATTTCTTTACAGATTTGAGGATGGCTCAGAAATTAGGAATTAAACACCCAGTTTTTCCTTGAAGGCACAGACACTACAAGATGCCTTTTCGCACACATATTAATTCGTTTTTACTCAAGAAGTGGGCCACACTTCTGTGTGTTTTAGGATGTAGATAAGACATTTATTATCCTAATGTCTCATTATACCTAAGTGGTGTTTTTCTTTTAACTGAAACAAAGTTTAATTTTAAAATTGGAAAGAACTTTGAATCAATGCAAAACCTTAGTGAGTTAGGAAAGTGAATAAATAGCAAGTTGCTTAGAAGTGTGACCTGGGAGTCAGAATACCTGAGTTCATAAAACATTGGCTTGAGAGTTCAATTAATGGTAATGAGCAAAACGTGATCCAGTGTCAGATTTAGGAAACTGGCTTTCATGTTTGCTTTCCTTACAGTTTCTCTTCCTACAGGTTCTACTTTCAAGTACCTTGTGATGAGTTCATGACTAACCTTCTCCCGAGGAATCTATTTCTTTATATATCAGATGGTTTATGTACAGATTTATGGTTCAAAGTACTTCTTAGCTTTCTAAAATGTTTCAAAATTTTTAATCCATATTTGAACTTGTATAATTTAGCAATCCAATATGTTCCCAGTGCTGAAACAGCTCACACCATTATGTATACAGACATTTTTGCTTTATAAATAGTGTCATGTGAGAAGCAAGTGAGGAGTGGTTACAGATATCCAGTCAGTTAAATATTTGATTAGGCTCAAATAATGAATGGAAGAAAACTATGCCATTTACCATTACAAGTTGGAATTCTTCCTTCCTTCCTTCCTTCTTTCCTTCCTTCCTTCCTTCCTTCCTTCCTTCCTTCCTTCCTTCCTTCCTTCCTTCCTTCCTTCCTTCCTTCCTTCCTTCCTTCCTTCCCTCTTGTTTTTTGTTATAAGGCTATGGAGAAAATAGTCTATGTGGCTTGTCAGGTATTTTTTTTTCTCAACACTACTTAACTCTGTCATCAGTATTAAAGTTGCCAAAGTCAACCAAATGTGAAAAAGCATGACATATTACAATAAAACTTATTTCATAAAAGCTGGCAACCTGCCAGACTTGACCTTAGGTCTGCTGTAACTCATGTAAGTTATGCACGAGAAGGTTAAAGCAAAGGATAAATAATATTTTTTAACCATGATTAACTGAATTTTCATGGGAACTCACAGCTTTGTATTCTTGCCCAATTTATTAATCTCTATCTCAGAATCCTCACTAACCAAAATCACTGGAATTTTATGTTTGAATGCAAACCCACAAGTGCTTTCACTGTTTAAATTCCTTCAACAGATACTTATTAACTTCCTTAGGGAATGCAAAGGGTCTGCACTCCTTGAGTCTCTGCTCACCTGCTTCTATTCTACTTGGAATCTACTTTGAAGGCACTATTTCCTAAAGAAGCTTCAGGCCATCAGGGGCATGGTCTGATTTATTCCCCTTCTGTTCTCTGTCCCACATAATTCTTGAGAGAGAGTGGAACCTGAACAAATAGATGTGATGAGAATTGATAAGTTAGCATCTAATATCCAGAAAATACCTTTAAGGCTTTGGAATAATTTAATAGTACACCTTAATGTTTGTCTTCATCTATGATTTCCCATCCTAGCATGTGTATGTGGCTGTGAGAGTATGAACATAAAATAAGCCCCCACCCCAGTGACCTTCCTCAGGACTCAACTTCAGCAGCCTGTCTCATTAGTAATACATCCCTTTACTAATATCTAGCATCTCAAAGACCCTTCCCCATCACACTGACTCTACAAAATATTTCTCTAACTTTACTTTAGGCCATAGCTCCTTAATTACACAACATAACTTTCATCAGCAAGGCATCATTCCATTTTCTTCCCATTCCATTACCCACAGAAACGATTTGGATTCTCCAGATGTACAATATTAGAACTATCAGCAAGCATAGGGTTGTATTTTGTGTTACAGAGGACATTATGAAACCTGTACGACAAGAAACATTTTGATACCTGTACCAGAGAAACCACAGAGAATGTGAATACAGATTGAGCCATGTGTGAAATTGCCACCAGTGGGTTGTGTTCCTCAAGCCATACTTGTCCTACTACCTTGAAAATGTAGATTGTCCCTGTAATGCCACACCTGGAGCATCTATTTTGATACCCCAGACCCAAACAGGTTCATCCTCTTGAGGCTGATAATCCACAATGTGCCCACTTAGATATATAATATTTTTTCCTAAAGTTTTCCTCTAAAACCCAATTTGAGGATTATTCCTTCTGCTTTTAGATGATATGACTTTTATTGATAATTTAAGTATTAAATTCACTCTAGCTATTAATTTAAGTAATGAGGTATTTATCCCAACTAATTGTCTCTTCAATCATGAGATTTATATAGAGAATATCATAGATTAAATAAACCCTTTTTTACCATTTTAGGTGCACTATTGTAGTCCGGTGAATTCAGTTTAGAGAGATAGGTTGGCAACAAAAGAGGTAAAGTTCAGCAACAGGCACAGAGGAGAACTTGGGAAAATGTATCTGAAAGAAGACAGAATTCAAGACTTCCATTTCTCTCTTAATGATGAGAGTTGCTTAGTTGCTAAAGAAGCAACAAGCAGTAAGTAATGATTGGGATGGCATGGTGAGACAAAATTAATGAAAGGTAAGGTTTGCTTTAAAGTATGTTTAGGAAAAGTCTTCCCATTGCAATTCCTTCTCATGCATTCATCTAGGATGATGAGAATCACATATGCACCCAATGGAGGTTGCTTCTCTTGAAAGGAAACTTTGAGAGTTTAATATCTGTTTGAAAAACTCTGATTTTAGGCAAATGATAGCAATGCTGAAAATGCCTCCTCTTGGATATATTTTCGGTTCAGAATGATGCTAATGTGACAGAAGTCCTGGATCCTCTTCTGGATGGGGCCATCATTAAGAAGGAAACAGAGGAAAATGCTTAGTAATTCTGGGGCATAAGCTGCAGGTCTTGTTCCACATCGTAGTGTAGATGATGTTTGAAGGACTTGGGCTAATGTGACCACACATCCACTTTATTTTCCCCTTAAGGAGAGTCATCATATTGAAGTTTAAACCAGAAACACTAATTAAATGTCTCCTCCTGGAAGATTAAGAATGTCATATTAACTTTTTAGCTCTAAATGAATCAATTAATTTCTCAGTACAGCATGTGCCTTTTAAAAAAAGTATATAATTTGGTAAATGTATTACTCAGTTTAGAAGAGCCGACCTCTTCTAAAGGAAGGGTCCTCTGTGACTGTGAGTTGGCATTCTTAACATCATCAGATCCTCTAAACACTGGGGCTGAAAGGTGTTACAGTAAACAGAGGAACTGATCCATCTCTTTATAGGTGAATACAAAACAGAACAGGAGCAGAGCAGATGTTTTGCTCAAGCATACCTGCCTGGATGGTTTCTTAAGTGGGAGTGAGACTTGGACTCAGTCCCATTGAAATATTTTTAAAGAAGTGTATCTAATGAGTTGTAGGTTAGTGAATAGAATACATTCATCAGGCTAATGCAGCAAAGCCCAGGATATTGAGAAAACATAAAATGACTTAGAGCTAATTAAGTACAGGGAGAAATTAGAAAATGAGGCTTAAGACAGAATATTAATAATACAAGAAGACATTTCATCTCTGGGTCCTCAAAACTCTCTATGCTGTGCTATTTCTCACATCTATGTCATATTTCATTGTTTCACTGTTTGAAACATGCCCTGCCATTGAAATCCACATTTTATAGCTTCAAATGCCAGGATTTTAAAATGTGACTTTATTTAGAATTGGGGTTTTTATAGGGGGTATGTTAGAGTTTGTGGGTATGTGCCTTGATTGTGGCTAGCTGATATAATGGTGTTGCTTTTATTTAGTCAGCTATGCTAAAATTGATTTCCTACCTCATTTTTGTGAGCTGGATTTCCTATCTTCCAGCCAAACTCTTTGCTACTAAAGATTACTTCCATCTACAGTATGTCTTTCTTATTTAAGTCTGCGGAATGGAAAGGAGATAGGATTCCATTTAAATAGTTCTTAGCCATGAGGACTCATGCTTAAAATCCCACTTCCCCCCTAATGAATCCTATACTGCCCATTGTTTGCCCATTTCAACTTGATAAATCTTTTCTATTAAACTAATTCTATGATAAAAGAAAAAAAATCATCAATTAAACAAAACTAAAATAATAAAAGGCTTTAAAACAGATCACATAGCCAGCCTAGCTTATCCAAACAATGTTAAATCTCCAATTAAAGTGGGATTTAAAATACCAAATGAAATTTTAGAAGGAAAATGTTTAGAAAGACATGTTCGATCTCAATTATAATGTTCACTAACAAATTATTTATAGCATTGCAAATTTTTGAAGTTTCCTAAAAGGGACATTGTGGAAATCCTGAAATAAATTCACATTTCCTGTGGTAGTGTTGTTTTTGAAATTGAGTATTTACAGACACTGATTAATAATAGTAATAATGAACAATGATTGCATGATTATACATATAGCTAGGTAACTTATTAAGAACTACTATTTATCTGTGTGACAGGCATTGTGGTGAATGTTATGCCCATCATTTAGGGTTCTGGCAGAAACAAAAGTGGTTCGATCAAAAGGGTTTGTCTGAAGATAATGTCATGAAAGGATGTTTATACAGACTCAAGACAGGGACTGTGTATGATGCTGCCAAGTCTATCTTGAGACAGATGCTACTAACCAGCCTGAGCATGCACAATCACTAGATCCTGAGCAAGGTGGTAAAAGAAATAACACCGATGAGGGATGCAGCTAGCAGAGAAAAAACACTGTCAGAAAATAGTAGGGCCAGGGGTTGTTCTTCCTCAGCTTTTAATGTTTTGCCATGTAGTTTTCAACCCCGTAGTCGTAGAACCCACTCAAAGGCCTCTGTAGTGCTTCTCTGTAGAGTGGAGTCGCAGGTGTGAGAAATGGCGATGGGGATGGATCAGAGTAAAGCTAGTCTTCCATATCTACAGGATCCTATGGCATTGATGTGAAATTTTCCAGAAAAAAAAAACTATACTTGTACTCAACTAGTAGAAACCTTTTTTCTTATCATTATTCCCTAAAAAGAGCTCAGCATAAGATTATTTATGTAGAACTTTCATTTTATTAAATATTATAAGTAATTTAGAAACAGCTTAAATTGTACTGGTAAATAAAAAAAGGACACCTGAACAAAGAGATGTAAGTAGACCCTGGAACACCCAGTGTCTTGGAAGTGATTCTTCAGGGACACTGAGAGATTATAATATGTTTCCCACAATGTCTAACTTATTCACCACAAAGCTTATATACATTTTGCTCACTTGGAAGGACAAACCAGAATATTTGAAAGAATATTCATTTTTCAACATGAGTGGAGAACAAAAAAATTCTAACTTTTTCTGGACTGAAAAAGAAGAAAAAATACTATTTATTTTGAACAAATGATGCAAAAAGGCTTTGTTTCAAACACCTAAAGAAATTATAAACATTTTTTATCTTGAAATCATTTACATATGGGGTCAGAGCATCCAAGAACTTGACATTGTATGAGTAAGAAGCTGTAGGAGGTAAAACAATTCTCTTGTCCAGACCTGTGTAGGAGGACATAAAAGTGGGCAGTCATTGAAACTGAAGACCATGGGATAAAAAGTGAGGGATGTAGAAGTTCAATCTGGTGGTTTCATTTTTTCAGAGCACTGTAGTACCACAACCCAGCCTTCAGCATGCTGGTGTACCTTATATGGTTGATGGCAAAGATATCCTTCATCCTTGGGCAAATGCAATTATATTTCTCACTGTTGCTATGTGGGTTTTTAAAAATACATCTTACATCACTTGAGGCAGGGGGAGTGAACTGGATTGGTATGTAAAATAAAAAAAAAAGATTGTTTTAAAAAATGAAATAAAAAGAAAAATTACCTTTTATACATGAAGTAACAAACTCAAATTATTTAACTCATTTACGAAAAGTCACAACGTGAATGAGTGATAAAGTGGTCATCTAAATGCAAGTCTAAGAATTCTGTCTCATGAGCTAAGAGCAGCTTATTGTCTGAGAGGTGTGGAGATAAATTTTCCCATGAAATGACATGAGATTAGTATATCTTCCCTAAGTGATTTTCCTCACTCCGTTCTCGAATCAAATCTCAAATGAATTATAGCACAACCACACCCATATAGTGC
The DNA here is from genome assembly GCF_014885135.2 of Alexandromys fortis. NCBI lineage: Eukaryota > Metazoa > Chordata > Mammalia > Rodentia > Cricetidae > Alexandromys > Alexandromys fortis. The sequence goes on from NW_026067947.1 coordinate 8,259,532, forward strand.
AGGATTTTCTTTCATATTTTTATTTTGTTTGACTCACTGTACTGGATTCATGTTTCCCAAATACAAAGGCTACTAAATCTAAATGCTTTCCCTCAGCATCTTAATTTTTTCTGGTACACAGCCAGTTAAATAAGCCTGCTTCGTGCTTCTGTACATAATCATTTCCCAACACTTCTGACAGTTGCCCCGAGAGATGGACTGCTTGGCTTTTTATTCAACTAACAGTAGGTTGACATTTAACAATCCAAGTTTATAGGTTTCCTGGTATATATTGGACTGTTTGCTTTGGATAGATTTTCTAAGCATTCAAAATTGGATTTCTCTAAGGACAGGTATATCTGTGTAAGTAGAGGAATTAATCACATCATCTCACTTCATTCTCTTCTCAGAAACTTGGTTTGTTGAATTTGTGGAAAACTGTCAGGTATTTCTAGGCCAATGTGTTCTGACTGTACCAAATGAAAATGATGACTGCTGGAATGCACTCATTTGCTGTTTTATCTTTTCATTTCATGCAGATATCTCCATATTGTGTGTGTATCAGTGTTAAATTTTAAGATAGCAATCAAGACATTGTCACCCAACCACAAAATCAAAGAGACATTTCCTATACAATTTCCCTATACAATATGAAGCATTTGAACATATTTCAGACTTCATTGGTAACATAATTTACTGAATTTGAAGAGCAGTAAATTAATTATTTGATATTTCGGTGGGAACATATCTAGGTACAGTTAAATGAAGACCTTTAAAAAGGGGGAAGTTTTGGTGCTTCAATTATTACAATAATACTTTTGGTACAATTTTTTTACTTTTAGTATCCATGTCAGTTATGTTAATGTAAGAAATTAGTTGGAACCAAAGGCAAAAGGTGCTTTTCTTTTCTGTATATGAACATTATTGTTACTATTACTAATCGCTATTATTTATATTTTGTGTAACTGTGTTTCCATGCCAGTGATTATCACACCATGTCTGACTTTATTGACCCCACTCAAATGGAGAACACTGACTCAAGTTTCTTCAGTTACAAATTCCTAGAAAAAATAATCACTTTGTCCAACCAGATCTACAAATTTATCCTTGCTTTAGCCATCTTTTGCTAAGTGAACGAGGTCATCTAACAAGTACATGGCTTCTAAGGACAACTTGCTAGAGATAGTGGTAGTATTTCCTCCTGAAGGATAGACACACCCAGCCAATTCCAACACATATCTGCTTCCACATTCTATAGAATGCCCCTTTTCCTGAGTGTTATTACTCTCATATGTCTTCCTTCTTTTATTATGGTGAGGCAACTTATACTTAACACCAGTCCTACATTTCTTAAATACTTAATATAGCCAAGATGGCTAATAGCCTGCTTTCAATCATAGTGGGGATTCTCCACTACCTCAGAGATTTTTCTAAGGAACTCTGCAAGTAAAGTCCTTTCTGGTGTATAAGCCCATCAAATCTGAACTGTATTATTATTTATATGCTAGATTTCCTCACCCTAGCAAAAAAATCACTTATAATATTTCAACTGAATTTATAACTCCATAAAGATTTTAGAAGTGAAAGAAAAGGAGAATGCTCTTTTTCTACCAGAAGAAGGAATAAGCAGAGAAATGTCTACATTTGTAGTATGAGATATCTTTAGAAAATCTCTTCCGAATTCTTCAGCCAAAAGCATTTTAACTTTTTCTGTCCAGTGTGATCATCACAGTGAAGAGACCTTTATAAGTTCACAATCTTTTTCTGGCAAAGAGAGGGGAAAATAGACATTAGAATAGAGAGAAACTGCATTTAGGAAACAGAAAAAAATCAAGCTCATAAAAAGCAAACTTCTTGCTTTATAGCATATTAGCCATAATAAAAATTATTTATTATAACTTTCATGTCTGGTTCCTAGTTAGGTTTTTGAGAAAGTGACAATGTAAAGTTACTGATGGGAAAATTTCATATGACAAGCTTCCTCGGTTTTCCGAGTTTGAGATTAAGTAACTTCCTCTTTTTATAATGCCTTTAAAATATTGACTTCAGTGGCTGTCAAATCAGCCTGCCAAAATCCTTGTAACAAGTGAGCAAGTTCATTGTATGGCAACTCTAGCAGTCAGCCTTCCCAGGGATGGCATGCAGATCTCTCAGAGCCTGCTTTTCTGCTTGTGGAATTTACCTGTTCGCCTATCCATGTACTTAGGCAGACAATGCAGGCTTCCTTTTTATCATAAGCAACAGTGTATCAGTCTAAATTTGTACCTGAGGCATGGATTTCCATGAAGGCAGACACTCACTTTACTCTGGTTTGATGTAGAGTCAAGGATATATTCTGTGATTTATCTGAAGATCATAGCTTTGGTTGTCATCAGATAACAACCTGTGTGACTGGTCAGAAACTGAAGACTTTACCTGTGTAAAATTCATAGCAGACTGTGCACCAGACCAGAAGAACAAAGTGACAGAAGATGACTGACAGCAATTGGCTACCAATTGGCAAATTAAATATTATTCATCTGGCTATGGCCTCTCTGTAATCAGCAATAATATTTATTTCGCTTAATTTAACATTAATTACTTTAATATTAACTTATTTAATTTTGACATTAATGATATTAGATAAATTTTTATGGGAATGGAGAGAAGAATGGATAGATATAAAGATAGATGGATGGATGTTGAAGTAATGTATAGATGAATTGTTTCAGGGTTATACATGCTAGAAGAGCTTCTTTCTGATCTTTCCTGAATGATAGAAAATGCTAGGATTGTATTAATTCACTAGTTATAGATAATATACAATCCAGCCATTGTGATACACTTTGCTTTTGGTGCTTTCTTCTCTCCTTACTCAGAGGTGTATTAGCATGGGGTTTCCTTCTGCTCTTTGTGTTAATTTAATATTGCACAGGGGTTGACTTTTCCTTTTCATCATGCAAGATGTGTTTCTTTCTTAAAATAATAAACAAAAAAGGAGGTCGCTTGTCACTGAGTTCACTGTGTCCTGATATCAAAGTAATAAATTAATTTCAGTACTTAGTAAGTGTCCGCTCCAGTATGTTTTGTTATAGCATGGGTCAGGGTAGGACAGATGTATGATTACTGACTTACTTCACAGCGTCATGACTCTATGACCATACCTCTCTACATACCTCGACTAGCTTCATATTTCCAGAGTATTTTTGAAAATAACTTTCACCATGGCTCAAGCATAAGACACAAGGTAACTAGTGAGAGGAAATGACAAAATGGATCACAGAACAATATTATCAGCCTCAAAACACAACCAGTACTATTTCTCTGCTTCTTAAAATAATTTAAAGATTTTTTAATTTAAAATTTCATTCTGAAATTATATTTTCTGGCTTCACAAACAGATATACTAGTGATTTCTATATTTTTTTTGTAAATAGCCTTTTGTGGAAAAGCTGTTATCCTGTGAAACAGAGGATAGAAAAATAGAGACTACATATACAGATTTGTTAGTATATTAAAATTATAGTTGTGATATGTCATTTAATATTCCTGTTACATTCATAAATTTTCCAAAAAATACCAGACAGTTTTGTACAGATGAGTGAACATTTCATTTATTTCAACCAACATGCAATAATAATAATGGTTATTATTATTATTATTATTATTATTATTATTATTATTGCGACAGGATTTCCATGTAGCTTTGTTGCTTGTCCTGAAACTAACTCTTGTAGACAAAGCTGGCCTTGAAATCACAGAGATCCTCTTGCCTCTGCCTCTTGAGTGCTGGAATTAAAGGCATGTGCCACTACTGCCCAACATGCAATTATACACTAATTCTGAAATAAAATACTTGAGGGATTTTCTTGAAAGTGACGTATACAGGGTTGTTTCATCCTGTAAAAGTTGAATATCTGTTCCTCTGTCTACAAAACAAGGTCACTAGAATAAATTATCTTTCTCTCTCTACTGTGCACACTGGAGGATGTAGCTGCTAAACAACATGGGAGATACTGCCTCAAAGAATGATGGAGTTGTTGTCTAATAAAACCTGTCAGCATTGGGTCCAGTCACTGACAGGGAAGTCTACAAGGGTTGTTGTGAGAGAAAAGATAATTTATAGACTATGAATCAATGATAATGTCAGCATTTCTTTCTTCTTAATTTTCTAAATGTAATTCACATTCTTTATTCCATTTTAGTACTGAAGGAATTTTGTTTGGATTGCGTCCCACACAAGCACGGCTGTGTTTATTTTAGTATTGCCTTTTCCTTTGTCCCTACGTTCACCTAAACTGATCTTTGGTTAATCGTAATTTTTGTTAGTGACTGACCAGGGAGCTTAAAGTCCTATCTGCCACCTGCTTATGACTTCATGTCAGAGATGGATGTTAATCGATTTATCAAGCAAAGTGTACAAAAAAAGAGATACAGAAAAGCAACAGGTGTAAAGGCTCACTTGCTGTGATGTGCATTTACAGAAAGATGTCATGGATCAAACAGAAGTTGTGAGCATCAGCAGGACATGACTTTCAAAGGGCAAATTCTGAAAAAGCTCATACAGGGTTGTCTGTTAAAGGAAGTAATATTTACGGACAAAGCAGATATTTAGGAATTTTAAAGTGGCATAATTAACTTTATGATTAGGAATAAGTGAGAGATTTTTAAATAGAAGTTTCATGATTATCATATACTAGTTTTAAGCAAAAATTATATAAGCTATTATACATGTTTCAAGCAAAAGTTATATAGGCTCTTATTACTTTTGATTAGAATAAGTAATACTTTATAATTCTAATTAGAATTATATGATATATAATTATATACTATATATAATTCTAATTCTAAAGTAATAATTTACCACTCTAATTATTATTTCAGTTTTTCAAAAATGAATAGAAATGAGTGGCTTATAAGGTTTTGTTGTGCTTTGAGAATTGCATACATATATTTTGATAATAATCGGCCACCTCCCCCATCTCCTTTAAGATTCTCTATTCCATTCCCTATCCACCCAACACTGTCTTCCCTCTATTTCTATTGTGAACCTATCACGTCCAATTTGTACTGCCCATACACTCTTGGGTTTTTAGTTATCCTCTTGAACCTAGTCATCCTACCAAGGGCCACTGCCTTAAATAAACTGGCCTTCTGTCTTCCAGAAGCTATCAACTACCAGTAATTCCAGAGTCATGTATGTATTAAAACAAGAACACTCCATTTTATTTTTCTTAGTTTTATGGAAATTTCTAGACAGTATTTGAGCAGTGAATTATATTTCTGGTTAATCCGTTCATAGATAAAAATAGTAAGGTAAATTCATAACATATTTGATTTTTAGTATCTATTAGTACCCTCAGTTACAGAAGTGAATTGGAATCTGAAGTTATGATATAATAAGAGATTCATGTCTGTGCATGCAATTTTTTTTTTTTTTTTGGTTTTTCGAGACAGGGTTTCTCTGAGGTTTTGGAGCCTGTCCTGGAACTAGCTCTTGTAGACCAGGCTGGTCTCGAACTCACAGAGATCTGCCTGCCTCTGCCTCCTGAGTGCTGGGATTAAAGACGTGCGCCACCACCGCCCGGCTGTGCATGCAATTTATATACATAAATAATCCCATACTTTCAGACATACTTGTCTTCAATAATTAATTTGTGTATAAATGTATTTTTAAAAGTTGAGATCTTTCTGTATAACTCAGGCTGGCATTGAAGTCATCTTGTATCTCATTTGGGTATCAAACTCAGAAGAATCCTTCTTCCATCACTTTCTTAGTGCTATGATTGGAGACTTGGGCCACTAATCCCAGTTAGCATATGTCCATTTTATGTAACACAGTAATTCCGATAAGGAATACTAATCCTCTTCTGATATACAACTTAGGATGTTATAATGACAATTATCACAGAGCCTCAGAGTAAAAGTAGTTTCAGTATTATCACTATTTCTAATTGTGTGTGTGTGAGAGAGAGAGAGAGAGAGAGAGAGAGAAAGACAGAGAGACAGAGACAGAGAGAGACAGAGAAGGAGAGACAGAGGAAGATGTTATTAAGATAATAGAGACAGATAGAGATGATAATCCTAAGGTTATTTTACATTTAAATGAGCATCTCATATGTTGGTAGAAAAATGGTCAACAGTAAAGCTCACTAACTCTATAATACCTACCTTGATGAACTGACTATGGTCTCTGGTAATATAGTAGATAAAATTAGTGATAAAAGATTTTCATAGAATTTTTTCTTTCTTCATCTTCAGTGGAAGCACTCAGTCCACTTCCCTTCTCAGCTGCTATTTTTCTAAAGATGTGGTATGTCAAATTAAGGATTAGTTTTTTCATCATAAATAGAATTTTAATTTATATATGCCTAAGATATCCATAATTTACTATATTTTATTGTTTAGCATTTAAAAATATATTTCAATTAAAGCACAATTGCACCACACTTTCTTCTTTCCCTTTCTTTCTCCAAAACCCTCAAATGCCGCCAACTCCCTCTCAAACTGATGACCACAATTTTAGAAAATCTATTATTTAAGAAAGCTCTTACACTCATACAGGGAAATAAAATATGGTCATTTCTATGCCATGCTTTCTTCCTCCACTCCCTCAAGATCCTTGCATATGTCTCTCTCCCAACTTTATGTTCTCATTCTTTTCTGTCATTTAATAACCCACTAAGTCTAGGCAGTAATGTCAATACAGTCATACTGTTATCTTCTAGAATACGGACAACTTACCAGAGAAAAATTTTCAAGAAAGAATGACACTTTTCTCTTAGCAGCTACCAACTTCTAATTCCTCCTCAGTGAGGAGTAAAGCCTCCAACTCTACCTATGCTGAAATTTGTCTGTCTTGTCCTTGCATATGCCTGACAGAGGTCACCATAGAAGCTGGGAGTTCATAAATGCCTGAGCAATACAATGTCCATAAGGAAGTTTCCCGGCATTACTCCAATGCTCTAGCTCTTGTGTCTTATCTGCCCCCTCCTCTTTGATATTCCTTGAACCTGAAGAGAAAGGTCCCACTCAGGACTGAGTACTCTCAGACACTTTCTGTTGTCACTGGGATTCGACAAATGTAGTTGATAATTTTTTTTTTAAATATTGAACACACTTATATGAATAAAATATTTTTGTGATATGTATTTCTTTGTATATTTCAACAAAATTTATTTTCTGTATTTTGAGTTTTGGTATATGTGTCAGATAAGATAGTAATATATTTTCTTAAAACTGTTTCTAGGAGGGGAGCAGAGAAAAATGTACAGCTCAATATAAATCAATGAAAAAATTTAAAAAAAAAAGTAAAAATATTTTTACCAACTTTAGATAATGTGGCTCTCCTGGCTCAACAAGAGTTGAGAAAGATATCCACTTCTATTTTCCACAGTAGTTTGTGTGATGTAGTTAATTTTTTTCATTTACTCTGTGATAGATTTTGTTAGTGAAAAATTCTGAGTCTACTCTTTCCTGCAAAGATTTGTCACTTATTCTTTCTTCATAAATATATTACTATTTATATTTTCCAGTTCTTCTATTGTCAGTTTTGATAGTTTTCATAGCTGCTACTTCTATTTCACATTTCTGTTATATCTGTCTTTACCATGTTGTGTTCTAACCTTAAGTTGTTTTTAATTTTTATATTAGAATTTTCAGGCAATATATGGAAATGAGGGTAGAGTACCATTTATTCTTCCATGTAGCCATTTTTGTTTCTGATATTAACAGCTTGCATTTTCTTTTTTTATAATTCCCAAAGGATTTATATAAATATTGTTATTTTAATGCGAAATTTGCCTTATTAATTTTCTCTGTTTTGTTTTATTTTTTTTAAACATGTTTTTAAATTTTTTCTCCTACCTTTCATTCCCACTGTAGGCTCCTCTCCTTCTACTCATCCCAGTTACTCCCCCAACTTTACTTTTCTTTCAAAAAACAAACAACTAACAGAAAACAGAAAACCTGAGGGCCTCCCAGAGATGTCAACAAAGCATGACTTAATAAATTACAATAAGACTAGGTATAAACATTAATATCTGGGCCAGAAGAGGCAATCCAATTTCATTGTTGTTGCTGCATTTTAAAATATATTTGCTTGATTATTGCTATTTATTTTGATAATTTGTACTGTTTTGTCTAGTTTCTCTGGGTAGAAGATTTGAATATCAGCCTGAACTCTTTATTCTTTTTTTCAGTTATTGCTATTTAAAGTTTTAAACTTTATTTAATAAAACTATTCCTAAAATATTGTAAATGTTATCAGATTATATCACAACTTTGATAAATTTTATTTTATTACTTAAATTATATTTAATTTCTTTTTGAATCTCTTTGGTGGTAGATATCATCTATGATGTATAAATTTATGCTTTATATGCATTAGAGTTTTGCTTGTGTGCATGTAAGTGCCCTATGCTTTGCCTTGTAGAAGGCATAAGACCACATATACATGGTGCTAAGGCTGGAAGTATCCCATAAGATGTTGGGAACCAAACCAGGGTCCTTACTAAGAACAGGAAGTGCTCTTATCCTCTTAGCCTTCTCGCCATCTAAATAATTTAACAGTGAAAAGTTAAATTTTTAAATACATGAAGAGATTTTCTTATTATGTTTTTATGGTTTAAGATTTTAAAGTTGTTTTTAGAAAATTTATTGAATGAGATAACAACTTCTGAGATAGACTAAGAAGGATTTTATGCCCAGCATATGATCTAGCTTCTAAAATTTCCTGTGCTCATGATAATTTCATACATTATAGGGCTGTTGATTGCACAGTTTCATCTGTCAATTATATTAAGAAAATTGTTTTTGTCTCTCATTTATGCATAGTTTGTATAATGCATTTTATAACATATATTTAAAATTTAATATATAATAGTATCTATTTACCTAATAAATAAATCTAAATACTTATATATTCTCTATATATTTATATGCAGAACATATATTATATGCTTATATTGATCAATTTGTCTGCTTCTCCAATTAGTTATTAAGTAGGAAGAGATGGTACTATCACTCATATTAGGCCTTTTTTAGTTTCCCCCTTTCTTAATTTTAAGTCATATGTTTAAATGATCTAGTATATGTTAGATTATTATATTCTACCCACTAATAATTATATTGCTTTACCTTATTAGCCAGTTGATGTTCTTTCAATACATTTCCTATCACCTTATATTTAAACATGACAACTGTAAATAGATGTTCTCTAATATTGATACATACATGCCCTCTTTTGCTCATGTTTTCTATTTTTCGTTTTCCATCCTCCTAGGTATTCAATGTAAAATTAATGTTTCATAAAGAATGTATAATTGGACATTATTTTTATTCACTCACACAATTTTCTGTGTACAGGGACTACTTAATATTTTACCATTTAATATAATGGCTGATTTAATTGTTTTATGAGGATCATAATTTTCCTTTGCCATTGTCTTTTTAAATATAAAATTTTTATTTGTACTGTGAGAATTTCAGCCATGTGTAAAATGTGTTTTAATCATTTTTGTCTCTGATTTCTCCCTCTAAATTCTCCACCTCTTTTCCAAATTCAAGTCCTTGTTTTTTTGTTTCTTTATCCCTTTCTTTTTTCCCCTTGAGACAGAATTTCTCTTTGTAGCCCTAGCTATTCTGGAACTAAGTCTGTAGACCAGGCTGAAATTGGCCTCAGAGAGAGGTCTTCCTTCACCTTTCTCCTGAGTGTGCTAGATCAATGGCATGAACTGCCTCTGCCTGGCTAATTGTTATTATTATTTTTTTTAACTTAACTCACTCTATGTAGTGATGTACTGATACACTTAAATGTGTGGATGTGAGACAATCATTGGAAATATGATCAGCTTGTTAGGGACTACAGTTCTAAGAACTGATATATATTTTTTTTTTGTCTTCTATCAGCCACAAATTCTTAATAACCCTTCAGGTTGTGATAGGAGGCTGTGTCCTTCCCCTATTTATACCTACATGATGACTCCCCTGAACTCTGCAGGTTTTGCATTGGCAATCCTACTTGCTGTGTCTCATGTTCTGTCCAGGAGACACTGTTTGTACTCAGTACTCCATAACTTCTGGATCCTACCATGTTTCTGCATCTTCTCTCAGGATGACCCCTGAGCCTTTGTTCAAGCATATGATAAACATGCACCCTTAATGGTTATACTTGCTTTCTGTACTTTGACCACTTGTAGCTGCCATCTACTGCACAAAGATTCTGTTGCTGCATGGATTTGTGGGGATAGGGATAAGTATTGGGAAAACAATTGAGACTATGTCATTAGCAAAATTATAGTAATAGCTTCTCACATGGGGAATATGAGCTCATTAGTCACAGATTCTCCACCAGATTTGCAGAAACTGACATGAGTTTTCTTTTGTGGTGCAGGCTAAGATTCAATTAGAAAATTATTAGTTACCCCCATAACATATGTGGCATTATTTTTCCCTGAACATTTCTTTCTTGCATGGTCATTATTAGGGTTCTAAGTATTTACAGATGGGTAAGACTGTCAATTCTTGTTTTGTCCCTAGCAGAAGTTACAGCAAGCACCATCTTATACTATGAAATCTAGTCAGCAAGGAGGAAGCTTGCAATTCAGTATCAGCTTGATTTTTTTTTATACTCCTGTGACCAGTGTGTGGTAGATTCAGAAACAAGGCTTTGCCACTAGGTTATAGTAGGCAGCAAGGAACAATGGCAACAGCTTGTGATGTTTGAGAGCCTTTGTGATCCTCGTGGCCAACAACTCAATATAGAGAGATACCCCATAGCTGGTATTATTTTCTGAGTTAGTGATCTGTGACTTCTGACAGGACCTTTCCCACTATTCTAATCTGTACTTTTCCATGAAGTGCTTCACTTCTCTCTTATAGCTTCTTCTCTTTTTTACATGTTAAGTTTCCTTTTAGTTTTCTATGGATTTTTCTATAAAAGTCCAGCTCTATACCTAACTGTACCATCCCTTATTTCAATTAACTTCAGTGGTATTGACTGAGTCTTCATCTACTTCAGAATATATATAATTACAGAGTCTGTAAGAGCCCTCTTTACTCTTTACATCATATAAGCTTTGGGAGTCTTGCCTTGAACTGCATACCATGGTCTCCTCAGAAATTTATGAAGGACTAATACTCTGTCCTTTTGCTGTCTTGTTCTGGATATTCCAGCCACTTCCACTGATGAACCATTAAGGAGATCTCGCCAATCAGTTGAAGCCCAGAACTGTGCTTAGATTCTGGCTCTCTGAAGTGTGATCATGAAACTGTACCCAGCAGAGCTCGGAAAAACCATGCAACTTGCCTTATGAGCAGCCCTTCTCTCAGTCACCATCATCTTCAGTTCCCTGATATCCACTGCCTACAATAGCCTGTTTCTCCCTTCAAATCCTACTGTTTATATAGTCAAAAACAAGTCAGTCACAAAATTTTCAAATATGGCCACAGCTCTAAGTCTATTTAGAATGTAGTATTTTGAAAAGAAAAAGACTGCTAAGGATAGCCAGAATAACCGTGAATGGTACAGAACTATTTTTATAAGTATTTATAAATGTAAGATGTTTGTCTGAGGGGACAGAGTAAAAAGGCATGCTATTTCCAACAGGTTTTCCTTGTGCCTTCAGTTTTCATAGATTCCCATAACTGAAAATGACATTATCATTAGAATAACTTGAGCTTGACAGAGCACAGTTTGACTCACTTCTGCATCATTTCGGTTACATAATTATTTAATTTTAGACTTTAATTTTATCCATAAATGTGAAAAATGCATAAATAACACAAACATAATACCTTCTCTTGAATACTTTTATGAGGCATCCGTTTAAATCCTAGAGTAGTCTGAGAACTCAGTAGGCGCTGTCTCTCATCAGTACCATCAGCAGCAACATTGCTATTTTCTGCCCTCATCATTAAGATATTCTTTATAGGTTTTGCCTTTAGCAGAACTTTTACTTCTAAAGATATATTATCACAAGCTTTAAAGTAAATCCCTTGAGAAGAGCTAGAATGCATAGTCTACTGAGTAAGTGCATAAATGATTGCCACATGCCCTAAAATGCAAGCCTATAAGTCACATAATATGGTGTTCATAGACTAAATCTCTCTTTTATTGAGGAATGAAATATTTTGAAGTGTTTTAAAAATATAAATGCATGGCACCACTGAGTCATGATTTTTTAAGTTATTGCTTAAAATCATGTTTGGAAACAAATTCATGTCGGAATTTGACCTACAGATCAGTTTAAATGAAAACTAGGTTAGTGAAAACTTTCTTGTTTTTCCCTGATGATCTGCCTTCAAAATGATTCTGTATGAAATATAAGAAAAAAAACTGAGCTGGGCTCATCCATTAAAATAAAAATCCTAACTTTACCAACAGATAATGAAATTCTGTTTCCAGATTTCTGGGTGAATAATTCATTGTTGTACTCAACAGCCAAAATAGTGACACGTTAAAGTGTTGCTCATCAAGGACAGCAAAGGAGAGCATGCCCATACATATCTATCACATTGCTATCACATTGGTCCACCGGGAAATGGAGGGACAGACATCGGGGGTCTTTATGAGCCCTGATAGTTCCTGTATAAAATTCTGTTCACTTACATATTGAAATAGAAATTCTTGGAACAGCTCTTTTATCTTGTCAGGTCCTTTCAGAGGACTTACGGATCACACCAGCACAATGTGAGCAATATTTGCAAGGAATTGCTAAGTAATGAAAATTTACCCTGCAGTGCCAACCTGAAATGATAGTATCCTGTCAGCACAATTCCCATCAGATGGTCTTGAGATAAAGAATTTGGGCTTTTCACTTCATTTAATGAAAACTCTGGGTAATCAATCTTATCCTATAATAGAACTTCTATACTGTGCAAGTAAATTATGGATAGAGTGATATGCTCCGGACATGACCTACATGTTATATTCAAAAGCAAAATTAATTACGGTATTCAACTTTGAACCAAATTTTCCTCTTTGTCTGCAAATTCAAGAAATGGGTTTAATCAAGTGCTGAAGACACACATGCCTGAAGAGCTCAGTGTATTGTATTCCAAATGTGTTCAATTTTTTTTGTTTTAAACTAAGAGAGGAAAAGTGGAGTGTTTAGATTTTTCTTTAATGAGGAAATACTATTTTATTTTATGTGTGCTACTGTTTTGCCTGCTTGTATGTCTATGGCACACATGAGTGCATTGCCCACAGAGACCAAAAGAGGGCATTGAATCCCCTGGAATTGGAGATATAGATAGCTGTGAGCAGCCAGCAAGTGGTACTGGGAATCAAACCCAGAATTATTTGTGTGAAACATTAAGAATCTTAACTACTGAGCTACTTCTCCAGCTTCAGAAGACTGACATTTTTGTTATATACTTTTGGTTGGTATAATGATCTTTGAAACTTAAAGAAACAAATATCCTAACACGAGTTTATACATTTATTTCTTTTTGTGGTTATGCAAGATTTATATAAGTTTTATTACCTTGGTCTCCATTATCATATAAAAATGGAACCTAGTATGCCAGCAAAGTTACTTTGAGAAACCAGTAAAGTAATTATTAAGCAATGGTGTGCTGTGTTTATTCAACAGAAAGTATCGCTGTTGCCGTTGCTGGCCAATGTAGATGTGCCGATTTTACACAAGATATTTAATATTCTGTTTTTTTTTTTAATCTTCCACATGGAAAATTGTACCTATCTCTGTAGTATTGTGGAAGTTAAATGGTTGTAGACAGCATGAGGAATGAAATACTTGTCTCATTACAATTGTTCTTTTATTTTACCTGAAGTGAAAATTGAGACAGTGTGGGAAACAGCAGTTCTCACGCTTTCCTGCCAGGAGTTCAGTATGAGTTCTGAAGCCACTAACCTTGTTGTGCTTCCATTTGTAAGTTTTATATTTTGCCACTAGCTTCTGCCAAACAAGGTGCTTTGGAGAATTAAATAGCATGATCCCATGTGTTTGGGACACATTCTGAAAATATAAGTCACAATAAATGATTTGAATTTCCAGTCTGTGGCTAAATTTTTAAAGGAGATAAAATTATAAGAATTAGTATAACATTCATATTTACAGTTGCAAAAAAGTACCAGGTGCTAAATGATATATCCTCTGAAGATAGAATGTATTCCAATAGCCTTATTGGGGAATGTCATGTTATAGAAGCTTTTTCCTCTTATTCATCCTTTTTTTTTCCTTCTCTTACTCTTTCCTAATTCCTTTCTTTAACCCTACTTATCAAGAAATTTAAAATAAGGCAATCATGTCTGCCCTGGGAGTCAGATTTCCTATGTTTAAATATTCTGAATTCCTGAAATCCTTGCTTAGATCATAGCTTAGTCCGTACCATGGTTTTCCCTTCAGTGAAATACAGGTAATGTTTTCTTTCTAGGTTTTCTGCATCTGGGGCAAAGAAGTCAGAATGTTGCCTTGCCTCAGGCTTTTGCACAGTAAGTCCCCATTTCACTGAAAAGCAAATCCTCCAATCATATTTTCTTAAGCCATAGGGGTAGAATTGGATTTGAAAAGCCACTTCACCCACTCTTTTTCCAAACAGTTTTACTGTGTTTAAGCATATAGAGGTGCTTTATCTTGGTGATTTTTATAGTTGTCTTAAATATAAACTCTAGAAAAACATTTTCACCATTTTGTTTATTTCAAATATTTTTTTTCTTTCTTTTTTTTTATTGAGAATAAGAAAAAAAAGTTTCCGCCTCCTCCCAGCCTCCCATTTCCCTCCCCCTCCCCCCAATCTTCTCCCCCTCCCCCC
>NW_026067947.1:8274332-8278564 GCF_014885135.2 Alexandromys fortis
GTCCATGTCTAGGAAGGTGAACGTCCAAACTGGCTAGGCTCCCACCAAGCCAGAACATGAAGTAGGATCAAAACCCCTTGTCATTGACCTTGGCTTCTCATCAGTCCTCATTGTTCGCCGTGATCAGAGAGTCCGGTTTTATCCCATGCTGTTTCAGTCACAGTCCATATTTTTATGTATCTCCAATTTCACATTGCAAGGCCTCAACAACATTATTAAAGTTTCTTCAATATGTAAATAGGAACCTGCTACTTTCAGAAGAATGGCTCTTTTAACTTGGTATCTATCTAATAGCTAAGTGTCTAAACAGAACTCCAGCTAAATCCAGCCCATTATTACTGTGTATGGATTTATTTATTCATATGTATGGGTTTTAACTATATATTATTTAGCATTCATGTTTTAGAATAGGTTGAATATGTCTTTCAAGACTCACTGAGTGTCTTCCCATTCAAATACCAATTAGGTTTTATTGGCTTGTTTTAAAGATGGAAGATAAGAACAATAGAAATAGATTAACAATAGAAATAGATTTGGTCGGGGCTGGAGAGATGGCTCAGTGGTTAAGAGCATTGCCTGTTTTTTCAAAGGTCCTGAGTTCAATTCCCAGCAACCACATGGTGGCTCACAACCATCTGTAATGAGGTCTGGTGCCCTCTTCTGTCCTGCAGACATGCACACAGACAGAATATTGTATGCATAATAAATAAATAAATAAATATTATAGATTTGGTGTTCTTATGTAAGGTGTATGAGTTCTTTTTTTCTATGTGTTGTTTCATTGGTTAATAAGGAAACTGCCTTGGCCTGTTGATACGGCAGGACTTAGGTAGGCAGGGAAGATGAAACTGAATTCTGTGAGGAAGAAAGCAGACTCAGAAAGACACCATGGGACTGGCAGAGATAGACGCTGGGAATTTTACCCGGTAAGCCACTGCCACATGGTGATATACCAATTAATAGAAATGGGTTAAGTTAATATAAGAGTTAGCCAATAAGAAACTAGAGTGAATGGGCCAAGCAGTGTTTTAATGAATATGGTTTCTGTGTGATTATTTCAGTCTGGGCAGCCAGGACAAACAAGCGGGCTCTCCTCCAACAGTCTTCTATATGTATGATTCCAGTAACTGTCCATTCAAAAATAACAGCTGAAGATACTGTGAACACTTTTGTGTTTATTCAACATTTACAGATCTTTGTATTTAATGCTTCTCTAGACCACAGTTTCTCTGTGGGTTGCAACTTCATACAGAGTAACATGCTCATTGTGGGTTATATAAATTTTCAGCATAAGAAAAATGTTGGAAACACTATAATAAATTAAAAACTCAGTATAACCAATTCTTCACTGAAATTGAAAAAAAATGTCTACATCATATGGAAACACATGAATCTCAGAATAGCTAAAAACAATTTCCAATAACACAAGAAATACTACAGGTATCACCCTCCCAGATTTCAAGATGTATTTCAAAGCTATAGTAATAGCAACAGAAAAGTATTGGAACACAAAATTGACTCATTGATAAAAGAAATCAAATTGCAAATTGAAAGCCCAGCAAAATTCCATATACCTACAGATGCCTGTTTTCTTGACAAAGATTAAAGATTAACACATACACTGGAAAAATACTTTCAACAAATGGTGTTGGGTAACTGTATGTAGAAGAATAAAAATAAATATGTATCTAACATTTGCACAAAACTCAACTTCAAATGGATCAAGAACTTCAACATAAGACAAGATACTTTGAATCTGATAGAAAAGAAAGAAGGGAATAACTTGAACCCATCAACATAAAAAGATTATCAGAGAGGATACAGATAGGTCAGGCACTAAGACAAACAATTAATAAAAGATACTGGATAAAACTAAAAGCCTTCTGTATAAAGAATGACACCATCCTTCAAGCAAAAAGGCAGCATACAAAATGTGAATGAATCTTTGTCAACTATAAGCTGATGAAAAGATAATATCTAGGATATATAGATATAGTATCTACGCTATAAAAAATAAAAATATCTGAATAATAAGAAATCAAATAACTCAATTAAAATGGGCTATGGAACTAAAGAGACAGTTCTCAACAGATGAAATACAAATGACTGAGAAACATGAAGAAATAGTCAATAGCTTTCACCATCTGGGAAATGGAAATTGAAACCACTTTAAGATTTTAACTTATTCCAAGATCAATAAAACAAAGGACAGCTCAGACTGGTGACCATGCAGGGAAAAGGAAGAACTTACTCAATGCAGGTAGGAGTACAAACTGGTACAGTCCTGTAGAGATCAATATAGAGGGTATTCCAAATGCTAAAAATAGGCTTGCCACCATATCCAGACATTCCACTCTTGAGTATATACCCAAAGGACTCTACAGGCTGCTAAAAAGATACTTGTTCAGCTGGGTAGTGGTGACTCATGCCTTTAACCCCAGCACTCAGGAGGCAAGGGAGGCAGATCTCTGTATGTTCAAGGTCAGCCTGGTCTACAGAGCTAGTTTCAGGACAGGCTTCAAATCTACAGAGAAAGCCTGTCTTGAAACAAACGAAAAAGGCATAAAGATACTTGTCATCCTTGTCTATTGCTGTTCTATTCATAATAGGCAGAAATTGGAGACAGCATAGATGTATATAAACTTATAGATACATAATGAAAATGTGAGACATTTACATAATGAAATAGATTTTGGGTCTTAAGTTAAACAAAATTATGAACTTTCCAGGTAAGCACAAGAACAAAAATAATCATCCTCAATGAAGTCACTAAGACTTTCTAAGACAAATATTGCATGCTTCCTCTTATATGTGTATATTAACCTCTAAGGTTTAGATTTTAGTGTTTTAATTCAAATGACAAGAAGTTAGGTATTTAGCTAGGCTCAAGAACTTGGCAGAGTATCTTCCAAGTGTTGAAATAGGAGCGGCGGGGCTGCGTCCCCGGCACCCGGCCGCCCGCATGGCTAGCTTATACCCAGAAATAATTACACGGAAACTGTATTCTTTCAAACACTGCCTGGCCCGGATAGGTCCAGTTTCTTATTGGCTAGCTCTTCCATATTGTTCTAACCCATTTCTAATATTCTGTGTAGCCCATGAGCTGGCTTACCAGAGAGGATCTTAACTTGCGTCTGTCTGGAGTGGGAGCATCATGGCGACTCACTCACTCAGCTTCCTTTTCCCAGCATTCTCTTCTGTCTACTCCGCCTACCTAATTTTCTGTCCTATGAGGGCCGAGGCAGTTTCTTTATTAGTAAGAAATCACTCCCACATCATCCAAGAAAGGAGAAATAGAGTATAACATGAAAAGATAAGGAAAAACAAAAATAGAAGAATTGAGAAGCAAAATGAGAGGGCAGGGTAAAGAAGGGAATATAGCAAGGAATGGCAAAAATAAAGAATTTTTGAAAAGCCATATGGAAACCCATTACTGTAGAACTTTCTAAATCTAGATGTATTTAAATTTGTGATACAGGTTCAAATGGAGGCATCGTATAATGAGAGAGACAATGCTGGACTACACAACTCAGAAAACTATGTAAAACCCCAGTTCCAGGAATGGTTTATATCTTGTTGAGTCATTGACTAAAGAAGTGACATAGATACTCCCAAACATCACAGGTTATTGTCAAACTGTTAGTTGCTATCCATAGTCTTATGGTAAGACCATGTTTCAGAACACAAATTATGTTTATCTTCAAAATGAGGAAATGCAGTAGGTGCTCAACCAGAAACTTTACCCCTACTGATGCTAGTAAGTTCTTTGCATAGCGCCATAGGAAAAAATGCTAACCATTAGTGCCGTGTATCTACAAACCCTGGGAGATATAGCTGTGAAGTGCCTGCAAAGTACACTGGTACATTGAGTGGCAGAAAATGGCATGAGAGTTAGCAAGCTCTTTTTAATGGAACTTAAGGGCCACTCTAGGAGATGCAACCCATACCTGAAACAATAAAAGTGATAAAAAAAAATTGCACTCAAGGCCACTGATGGGAAATTTTAGTACTATACTCTACTAACTGTAAATCATAATAAAATGACTTGTAGGAAGAAAAGAGAAAGAAGAAATGATGCAATTATATTATTAATTCAAAAATAAAAGACTGCTAAAGACACATTTACTGTACCCATAGAGCAGAGCATATCTAAGCACACAATAGAAAAGAGTCTTCTTGCAGTACAAGGTAATTAGTAAATAAATTCACAAACGGAAAGGTGCAGAGATATT
>NW_026067947.1:8278941-8326662 GCF_014885135.2 Alexandromys fortis
TATATATATATATGAGTTCACAGAGACTGTAACATCATGCCATATACCTACCTAGGTTCACACAAAATAATCTTTCAGTACTGAAAAATAGAGTAAACAGAAATTCTCATTCCTGTACAAAAATATAATTATGACAATTGATCTCTGTTGTGAACAAAAATATCAGCTTACTTTGGTGTAGTATCATTGGGTATATCTGCCATATTCAAACAGGTCTCTGCTTAGGGGTAATTGGCCAACATAAACTGCCATCAACCTGTACAAGACAAGATTAACAGATTCTGTCAACAACAAAATGGGAATTCAAGATCATTATGTGCTCTGAATTGCACATGCAAATCTTCTGCTCTTCTAGACAAATAATGGTTTAATTGCAGAAAAATAGACTTTTCATATTTTCCTACCATCATTACTCAACATGTATCAAATTAATGTATCATTGGAGTGTATTTGATTACATATTCTGTTATATTTGACTTTCAAAATGTCTGTTTGAATTGTTGACATAAGTATTATTTAAAAAACACTAAACAAATTTTGAACTGTAATTAGGACAGAATTTCTAACAATTTTATAATGGCTCTAAGCATACTTCTATCACTTTATAATACAGTATGCTTATGTGAAGCAATGTCCTCACACTGAGAATCAAAATTTTTATCAATTCAGAAAATAATTGGAATTAGTTTACAGTCTGCAGAATTCATCCAGAATTGAATTCTTTCTTTTTTCTCTTTTTCTTTTTTTGTTTCTTTTTTTTTTTTTTTGAGGCAAGGTTTCTCTGTAGCTTTGGAGTGTGTTCTGGTACTAGCTCTTGTAGATCAGGTTGGCCTCAAACACACAGAGGTCTACTTGTCTATGCCTCCTGAGTTCTGGGATTAAAGACGTGTGCCACCAACACCTAGCTCCAGAATTGAATTCTTAAAGTAAATAAAAACATGTTCATCTTTTTACTAGACTTTAAATTTTAATAATTGGTTAAAATTATATTTAATACAGAGAATTGATTAAAAATTAATTAATTAGTTTATAATAAAAACAATAAATCTGTTGTATTTGCATGCCCATTTTTCTTCTTCATATAATTTGGCCAATATTTCAAATTTCTCAGGTCAAAAAGAAGTATGAACAGAAAATGCTTTGAAAGCTTATATCTAAATAGTGCATCACAAAAATACTTAAATAATTTTTGCATCGCATTATGGGTTTTTTTGATCTAGGGGTGATTGAACATGTAGGAATGATTACTCATCTTGTTTTCTCCAAATATTGTGGCGTATTAAAGAATAGCATCTATGGATTTGAATTTTAGTTGATTCCTGAAACCACTTCCACAATTATCCTGAAGAATTGGTAGAATTCTCCAGGTACTTTGTAATAAGCAAACATGAAAACTTTTGCTTACATACAGAGGGAAGAATGGAATACTCATTTGAAGAGAGCTTTTATTTCAATTATTTTATTTATTTATCTTGTAGATAGACCAACTTTGCCTCCAACTTTCTATGTTGAATGCCTTTGAGTGCTCAGATTACGGATATAGCTCACTATGTCCAGTTCTATAAATTGCTTTGGTTTGATTGAATGCAGGGCATTGTATACTAGGCAAGTACTCTGCCAATTGAATTTTCTTTCCTGATCACAGATAGTTGTGCTTAATGCACAGTCTTCCACATAGAAACATATATATATTAAAGAATGATGGATCTCAGTTCTACTACAAGACCAAAAATATAGCAGACAAGGTTGAACATTCTTTTTTTCTCCTAAACATCTTTTTAAATTATTGAAGTTATAATTATTCTGGAACAGCCACCCTCTTTCTACATGGTAACTGCATCTTTCATCCTGCTCGTCTGTCTTCTACACATATGTTATGGTCACCTGTAGTTGCAGCCCACTTGTTCATCCTGGCCACCCAGAACCGAAATAATGACACAAAAACTGTATTAATTAAATCAATTCTCTAGCTTCTTATTGGGTAACTCCTATATTAATTTAACCCATTCTTATTAATCTGTATTTGCCACATGGCTGTGACTTACTAGGTAAAGTTCCCAGCATCTAACTTTAAGGGATATATGGCTTCTCTCTCACTTTGCCTCCTCTCTCCCAGCATTCAGTTTAGTTTTGCCTGCATACCTAAGTTCTAGAGATTTGCATTTGTATAGATTTTGGTTTATTGATACAAATTTCAGGTCATTTTTGTTATACTGGGTTTATATATTTCTATTCTTGATTAAGGTATTGTGATTGCACAGCTCATTTAAAAATGTAATATAAAATCCACTTAAAACCTGAGAGGGCTTGCAAGGGAATTCTAGAGCCACATTCCCACCACCACCACCGAATGGGCTTTGCTTCCTGGTGGCATGCTGTGGCTTTTTTAAGAAAAGATTTTCTGATTCAGCGGTAGCAAAAGAAAAAAAAAAAAAAAACACCCTTTTGAAATGCCAGCTTTCTGGGCCATGCTGCCAACACAACCTCTGACTCCTTCAGAAGACTGAGCATTTGAATGATGTTTGTGAGCATCGTGCTAAGGCTTTCTTGGTGGCAACATGAACTGACAGTGTGCCTATGATGGGGCACTGTGTGCTTGGCTCTCAGTGGTAGCAAACAGCTCCACCTTGTCAGACTAGGTGGGGCAAACAGACAGAAAAACCTCTTTCCCAAAGCAACATATTCTTAGACTCAAATTCTGAGGTCAAAATACCTTTATAATACACATGCTAGTTTAGGCAACCCATACAATAAAATGTCTCTCTGTACTTAAATTTTTCACAGTCAAAATTTCAAAGAAAACACAATAATATACATAATCCAGACTCTCTGTGTGTATTCTATCTTTATGTGGCTTATTATTTTTTTACTCCTTTTAATCTATGACTGTCTATACTTTGCCTCTTTAAAGACTTTTTCTCTTTTTAAGCTCATTTACTTCTTTTTATAACTGTCTATATCACTTTTCTTTTCTCTCCCAAGCCTACATACATTTATCCAACACTGTAACCGATTTAGAAGTCTTTTATGTCTGAATCTGTCCTATTGTGTAACTGTGATTCTTTATTGTAAGAGTGCTTCTTACAATGCTAAATTCCTGTTTCATTTCCACAGAGGTTGAGAACCTGTGGAATACTTCCAGACTAATGTGGTTTGATGGACCAAGAGCCTCTGAAGTATTTCCTTAACACCCCTCAAAAAATTAGTTTGCCCAATAAACAGAAAGAAAAATTTGGACAGACTATGCCCAAATTCCCAATATTGTTTATAAATGTTTATTTTCATTTAAAGTGTGATTTGATATAGAGATTTGCTTTAGTATGCTAAAGTTAAAACCTTTCTTTTCATTTAAACAGAAAGGGAAGGTAATGTGGGAATTCCCTCTCTATGCTGTGATTACCATTAATGAATAAAGAAACTGCCTTGGCCAGAACTTAGGTAGGTGGGGAAAACTAAGTTGAATGCTAAGAGATAGAAGACAGAGTGAGAGAAGCCATGTAGCTTGCCAGAAACAGATGCTGGGAACTTTACCCTGTAAGCCATAGCCATGTAGCAATATACAGATTAATAGAAATGGTTTAAATTAATATAAGAGTTAGTGAATAAGAAGCTAATGCTAATGGGCCAAGCAGTGATATAATTAATACAATTCTTGTGTGATTATTTTGGGTCTAAACTAGCTGGGTGGCTGGGAACCAACAAGTGTCCCTCTCCAACAGTCACTTTCCTTTACTTTAAGTTATTTGTGATCAAGAACAGTATGAAAATATTAATGCAAAATTCCAGAAATAAACAATTCATGTTGGACTTAATTAATGAGATGACATTGTACGTGTTGCTACAGTGCTTTTCTCAGAATAGAAGGAATGACCCTCTTTAACATATACATATTATACATAGTTGACCTTCTATATAAGCTGAAAGAGCATATTCTTGTAACTTTTACAGTATAATAACTGTTCAATGTATTGTTACTGTTGATAACATCTTTTACCAAAATTACTAATCAAACTTTATTCTAAGTATATAAATGGAAATGGTATATGCAGGGACTATTACTATCCATGCACTCTGGTATGTACTATGTGTCTTGAAATAAATCCATCCCTCTTGATCAACAGAAACTAGTGTAGTGATCTTTACAAAATTTAATAGTGTATAAGATATATATTTACATTGGTTCAGTAAACTCTTAGGATTCTTTCTTGTGGGGTGAGGGGAGTTACAGTCATAATTTTTGCATCCTAACACTTATCATGGGCACTCCATAATGTTTGCTTAAATGGTGGATGAAGAGTAGGATATATTTTAAGAAACATGATGTCTGCATTCTCTCCAGAATTTTGTACCATTCCACTGAAGTGCGCTAACAATCAGAGAAAATTGTTTTCATCTCTACACGTAATTTTAAACTCTTAAATGAATAGGAAAGGATGACTTTGGACAGCATTATATGAGACTATTTTACTGTTATTAAGATACAATAATACATTGTAGAATTTGATTTAGGGGATCTCTGATATTGAGATTTCTAAGCCTGAGAATTGCTAAACTGTGAAGGAGATACACAAGATAGACATTTGCCTTATCTTTGATTAGATCAGGGTGTCTGATTTTGTTTTCCCCTTCAAAATTGTATCAGATTGAACAATAGTATAGAAAAGAGCAATGGAAATGTGACTAATATTGCTGTTGCATATTATTTTATAATAGTAATCATAGAACTACATATGTGAAGACTATACAGCTTAGAATTTAAGTTACTTGATGACAAAGTTTATCTTCATTGCACCATTGCTCACACTCATTGATCTACACCACAAGACACAAACACACACACTCAAACACACTGAAGGTATATTGTCTTCTTTCTCCCTTCCCATATTGATTACCTTAAAACCTATTGTACTCATATTTTTCTTAATATGTTTTGCTATACCCCAACATAGTATCATGATGGAAAATTTTCATAGGAAAGATTTTGTGTATGTGTGTACCACAACTGTTTTAGTAATTTTACCTTATTTTGTTTGTGGGACATAAAGTTTCTTACAGATAACAAAAACCAAAATTTATATAAATTAATTGGATTGCTTCAAAATGTGTAGACTATTGGTTTCATTTATGAGTCCTGTTCAGTCATCTGTAGAATATTTACTCTCTAGAAGGAAAAGTGTTGACTTTGTACCCAGAGTTAAGCATGGAATCAGGTTGTTGAACTTTGAAACTCTTCATAGTTTTCATTGCATATGTCAATTGAATAATTTAATTTTGTAAAATCTATGTAGAATGAGCGGCAGGCTGCCTCCTGCCACCCAGCTCCTGGCTGCCTAGCTAGCTTATGCCCTGAAATAACAACACACAAATTGTATTCTTTCAAACACTGCCTGGCCCATTAGTTCCAGCCTCTTCTTGGCTAACTCTCAAATCTTGATTAACCCATTTCTAATAATCCATGTAGCACCACGAAATGGTGGCTTGCCAGGAAAGATTCAGCATGTCTGAAATGGTGGTTGGCTCCATGGCATCTGCCCTCACTTTCCTTCTTCCCAGCATTCTGTTCTGTCTACACCACCCACCTATGTTCTGACCTATCAGGCCAAGCAGTTTCTTTATTAATTAAGCAATGAAAGCAACAGAGAGGCAAATGACCTTCCCACATCAAATCTATTCATTAGTAAAATCTAGATAGCACATGTTATATTTCATGTTGAAATACTTTTATTTATTTTAAACATATAGATCAGCAAAAGAAGAAGATAATAAAAATGTCATTGAAACAGTTGTAGAAATACCTTTTAACTTAAAAATTAGCATCCTATCCATGTTTTTACAATGAAGGCCTCATTTATTTCCTTATAATTTCTTAAGTATGCAGTCATTTTAATAATAGTAATAATCAGAATTTTAAGTAGTTAATTAGCACTTCCCTGTACTATTACTATCTTGAAAGGTTCTTTTAAATAAGTTAGGTATAGAATTCTTTAAAAAAAATCCCCTGTTTTTTCAGTCACTGACAAAGTATGGAATAAAAGTGTTTAATTTTTGTAGGTACAGTAAAACAAGTAATTAGAGAATCATTAAGTAGTAGAATGCCATTAATTTATCTCCAGAAGCAATCTTCTTCCACTTACCTTCATTGATCTGCCCAATAAATCCCAGAGATGGTGAAAATAAAGTCCAGTTTGTGCCAGAGAACAAATTTAAATGGAATTCTGGCCAAAGCCACTGTGAGATAAAAAGAGATAGACACATTTATTTTCATCTTAAAATATTTCCTTTTTGAGAATATAATTTACTTCAATGGAACACAGTCTATACACTTAAGTATTTTTGAGAAATGAAATTCTTTCCTATGTCTGAATTTGTCTCTTATAATCTTAATATATTTTCTTTTGCCAGTTTGACCAGTCCATGTTTAGGACATAAGTTTGATGAATTATTCATATGAGTCTCACTGAATAGAAAAATTGAGTTTATTCTTTCTAACTTAATCTAAATTTTTATGAACCAAAATAAATAGAATGCTCTATAAGTTAGTCATGTGATAGTCCTTTTGACCATATGTCACTACCAAGTAATTTTGTTTTGTTAATAATCATCTATTTTTATAGAATATGATGGATACCAACTCTTTAACATCCTGCATTGTCTTGGTTTTCTGATACAATCACTTAAAACCTTTTGTCTACCAATCAATATCATTCTTAATAACATTTAAAGATAATTATGAATTAGTTACATGTTATTAAAGCAGTTAATTTTTACACTTAATTATACGTTTTGTGACTGGGAAAGTAGCTCAGTTGGTACAGTTCTTGACCAACATGCATACATTGAAATTCTTAAGCTTAAAGTCTATGACAGGGAAAGGATTCATTAGAAGATAAATACCAGTTTTGGCACTCAGGAGGTTGAGGCATATTTGTGAATGATCTGCCTCAAAAGAAAAAAAAATGTATATATGTATGAGAGATATTGAAACTGCATAAACTGAGTTAAGTGGTGCATATAAACTCAGCGTCCTCAGTGTCATACAATATTATGAAGCAGTAATAATTTTCCCTTTGTCATTTATCCATAGAACTTTTTAAAATCTGTTTGGCACTGCAGTCTCTAAATAACCTTATGCAGTTGGTTGTAATTAAAATGTAAGAAAAGAATGTTAGAGTTGGGTGTTTAGGGATTTTTTTCCAGTTGTGATTGTTACTCAGGTTGTCTGTTCCTCTGCTTCTTGAGAGCAGGTGTTAGTATGTAAGTCTTCACATCAGTAATCTGTTTGTCTCTCCCTCCTTGGTGCTTAGCATATCACTCATCCCACTATATCGAGCAGAAGTTTAGGTACTATTTGCTGCAAGACTCTTTCTCCATCCATAACATGTGTAACACAAGCCATGTGTAGTGGTTTGAATGAAAATGGCCCCCACAGGTCCATATGTGGTGGGACTATTAAATGCGACCTTTTGGAGAAAAGTGTATCACTGTATGGTGGGTTGAATGAAAATCACCACCACAGGACAATATAGAATGGCACTATTAACTGTGGTCTTTTGGGAGAAAGATTGTTATTGTGTGGTGGTTTGAATGAAAATAGACCTATAGGTATTGGAGGAGGGGCAGCTTGTTCTCTCCTGGCTTAGACCTGGAATAATCACACAGAAACTGTATTAATTAAATCACTGCTTGGCCTATTAGCTCTAGCTTCTTATTGGTTAACTCCTACATATTAATTTAACTGATTTCTATTGTTTGTGTATTGCCACATGTCTGTGGCTTACTTGCTAAAATTACCAATGTCTGTCTTCAGTGACTCCATGGCTTCTCTCCTACTTTGCCTTCTTCCTCCCATGCTATAGACCAAATCAGTTTTCTTTATTCATTAACCAATAAAAGCAACACATAGACAGAAGGACCTCCCACACCACATAGGCCAATACAGTGTTGCACTATTAGACTTAGATTTTTTGGAGGAATTGTGTCACTGAGGGTGGACTTGAGGTTTCTGAAACTCAAGCCAGACCTAGTGTTGCTGTCCTGCTCTCTCTCTTCATAATGCCTGCTAATCCAGATGTAGAACTTTCAGAAACCTCTCCAGAATCAGATCTTTCTATGTTCCACCATGCTTTCTGCCATGGTGATAATGTGCATAACCTCTGAACTTTAAGCCAACCCCAAATAAATATTCTACTTTATTTGTGTTGACATGGACATGGTGTCTCTTCACAGAAGTAGAAACCCCAAGGCATCTTTTTTTACTTGAAAATTAAAATATGAGATAAAATGCAAGGCATGAATTCAGAAAACACCTTAAATATGAAGTCATGTATTAAGCTTTATAGTTGTAGTCTTGTTTTCAAGATGCACAAGCAATAGTTTCAACAAGCCATTTAGACATTTAGAGTAACACAAGCAATCTCTCTAGACAGTTCTTTCTCAGAAAACAAACCACATTCCACCAGAAGGACTAAAATAAGGATAGGTATATTTCATTTATTTCTCATGGCAAAAAATTGAATAATTTAATTCTAAATGTATTTCTACTATGAAGAAAGTTATTGAAAAACAACAGCAACAACAAATCTGTACCCTAGTAACTATAATAAAGAGATAGATAAACAAGGTATATTGAAGTCACATGAGCTATTTAAAGGTTTTTCTCTATGAGAGGATATTAAGGTAAAATTATAAAATATGCATTTTAAAGAAAAACACTGTTGCTTCTTTATAAATATATAACTGTATAAAATGTTATGAAATTTAAGAGGATAATGACAAACTTTAAGTCATATTATAAAAACTGCTTATTTGTCTAAGGATACTGCTCAATGGTAGCGTTCTTGTCTTTCATGCCTGAAGAGTCATCTCAGCTACACTAATAAGAATTGTTCATGTTCTACAGTTTACTCAAGAAATACAACTATTTTGGAGGCAACTAACATTTTGATTTACTTTATTCAAATTTGTTCTTTCAGAGTCCTCAAAATACCTATTTCCATAAAAGTGTAATAAAAGAAACTCAAAATTGAATTGAATTTTTAATGAGTAAATATAGTCACTTTA
The DNA here is from genome assembly GCF_014885135.2 of Alexandromys fortis. Classification (NCBI taxonomy): domain Eukaryota; kingdom Metazoa; phylum Chordata; class Mammalia; order Rodentia; family Cricetidae; genus Alexandromys; species Alexandromys fortis. The sequence continues at coordinate 8,288,002 of NW_026067947.1, forward strand.
AAGGAAATAAAATTTTATTCAATAGCAAGAGAGCATAAAAGGAACATCATTAGCAAAAAGTAAAGCTAAATCATACAAGACTTTAATTTTGATAAATTCAAAGTAGAATAGACATTTCATAGGAGCAAGCCCTCTATATGTTTTGTCTTTACCATTATACTATTTCCAAGAGCTCCAAAGAGCACTTGGCATATACTGCTTGTTTTTCAAAAATTGTATAGTGTGCCAGCTTCTGGAATCAACATAGCTTTGAAAAGCAACTTGATTAATATGAGGAAATGAGTAAAATTCTCAGCTCTGCAAGTAGCATCTGAGGGTATCAAACAAGTCTAATTATTGCCAAAGAGGGGAGCCATTCATAGCGTTCCAGCACTCTCATGAGCTCATTTGTATCTTCATAGTTCCAAATGTCCTGAAGAATAAACTCAAGAGCTACAACTGAATGGTAGAGCCCTGTACATTCCAAATGACCAACCACACGTACTCATAGAAAAGTTGCCAACCTTGGCTAATTACACTGGTTTTAAACCAAGTTCAGTGTTCCAAAAAACAAGTGCTTCAGAATTATAAAAGCCAAATCATTTGATTAAAAATAATGTTAGCTATAAGTAAGTCATGAAAGTAATTTTCTTACTAAGATATTTATATTGCAATTTTGATAGAACACTCTTTGTGCACTATATTGCTTCTATTTACAATTTGCTGCTTTTATCTGTCTTACATATTTGATTATTTGCTGCAAAGAGGTATTAAATGTAGCCAATCATGAGCTTGATGAGCTTGTGACACCTGCAGATTTTTCCCACAAATATGAATATAATCATTGCTGATGAGTGCATGCTTGTTACTTTTTCCTGCTTGGTTTCTATCAGTAATTTTAATATCAACATTTGTACATTTCAGTCATCCTCACAGCCATTTGTGCCATTTCATATAGTTTTTAGCCTTTGGATAAAATACCTAAGTGGAACTGTCCGGCCGTGCAAGCACATATTAAACATGAGCAGAAGCAAAATTAAGGATATTATTTTTACTAGCTCCGCAATTATATGGTTTATTACTATTTACATTTCTGACCAAAAAAGTCCCTCAATTCATTTAAATTTTTTCTCCTGTTTAACATGCTGGCAAAGACAAAAGCTGCTAGAGGGAAAGATGATTTGAAATGCTAATGTGGTTCAGAGAGATAGAGCTGTCCAAGAGACTTTGGAGTGCGTAAGGCTTTCAGATCTGGGCTGGTGAAGGGAGATGAAAATAAAAATACATATCTCTAGCTTTGTTACCAAAGGAGGAGGGGTGTATCCAGCTGATGTTCTTTTTAATAGCAAGGTTTCAGGGCAAAAATGTTCATGAAGGTGAGAGGTTTTCACAAGGTCACTCATGTGCCGGAGGCTGGAGCTCATTCAGTTTCCCACATGTGAAATTCAGGCTTTTTGTCTTTACTCTTGATATCTGCTTTGATTATGCACTCTATGTTGGCTGTTGTAAATATTTTTTTTTAAATAAATATACTTAACTCTTCTTATATGATCATGAACTTCCTGAGGATTCATGATATGCTTGGTGGAAATGAAGGAGACAATACTCAACAGACAGCTTAATTGCAACCTAAGACTATGTTGCATTAATAGAGGAAGGCTTGTCACCTACTAATGTATGAGAAAACCCCCCCCAAAAAAGTCTTGGAAAAGACAAAAGCAGCTAGTTATTGCTCTTACATCTTTAAGTTTGCCTAGTGGTCCTGTTGATCCTGACCAGGTTAGAATATTTTTTTTTCTGGGTTCCTTTATGTGTCTATACTATTTTGGAAAGTAAGCCAAGGCTAAATGTCTGGGCAAGCACCTCATCTGTTGCTTGGCTGGCAAGCACTTGCCAGCAGTGCAGGCAATATGTGATTCACATTAACCATCATTGTGCTCTGTGCTTAGTTTTACAGTCATCAAAAATCAGTAAATTGAGCTTCAAAACACAGGATCTGGGCATTGTAACCTTCATAGCTGTTGCAATTCAGTTTACAAAGTAGTTCAAGAAACCAACCTAGCCAGGTGATGGTGGCACATGCCTTTAATCCCAGCACTCGGGAGGCAGAGGCTGGCAGATCTCTGTGAGTTCGAGACCAGCTTGGTCTACAAGAGCTAGTTCCAGGACAGGCTCCAAAGCCACAGAGAAACCCTGTCTCAAAAAACCAAAAAAAAAAAAAAAAATCAACCTAGATTCATACCATTACTATAATGGTAAGAGCTAGCATGCCACATTTTAAAGAAAATTCAAAGGATTTGTTTATAGAATGTTTTAGAGGCATTAGAAAAATAAGCTTTTAGAAATGATTGTAGATAAGCTGAGTGAAAGAAGTAATGGAATGTTGTGATATGTGTAGCAATAAAAAATAAGTATTTTGGATATGTGGAAACAAAGAACCAAGTACTAGTCTTTTGGTATATTTTTTTATTTTTATATTTATTTATTTATTTTATTGTTTTTATTGTGCTGTACATTTTTCTCCACTCCCCTCCTTTCCCTTCCTTACCCTTCTACCCTCTCCCATGACACCCATGATCCCAGTTTACTCAGGAGACTTTGTTTTTTTCTCCTTCCTCTTTAGATTGATGCACGTCTCTCTTAGGGTCTTTTTTGTTTTTCAGGATTTCTGGGGTTGTGGCTTGTAGCTTGGTTTTTATTTGAGCAGGTTTCTATTTGACCCAGAACTGTCCCAACTTTCCAGTCAGATCTTTTGGTACGCCCCCCATCCCACACCCCAACTTCACTGCCACCTGATCCCTCATGATCTAATCCCCATCCACCTCTGATATACCCAGGAAATCTCTTCTAGTTGCACTTCCCAGGGAGGCCTCCCTTTGGTCCTCCTTGATACCTGGCCTTTCTGGGTTTGGGGAGTGTTGCATGGTTATCCTTTATTTAAAACGAATATTCCCTTATCAGTGAGTACATACCATGTTTTTCATTCTTGGTCTGTGTTAGCTCACTCAGCATGTTTTTTTTTTTTTTCTAGTTTGGTGTTCTGTAAGCTTTTCATATATTCATATGCATATCTTTTTGTTTTAAGGTTGAGAAAGTTTTCTTCTATGATTTTGTTGAATATATTTTCTGTGCTTTTGAGTTGGACTCCTTCTCCTTCTTCTATCCCTATTATTCTTAGGTTTGGGCTTTTCATGGTGTCCCATATTTCCTGAATATTTTGTGTCGTACTTTTGTTGGATTTAATGTTTTCTTTGACTGATGAGTCTGTTTCCCCTATTATATCATTGTCACTGGAGATTCTCTCTTCCATCTCTTGGATTCTGCTGTTTATACTTGCATATATGATTCCTGATCATTTTCTCATTATTTCCATTTCTATAATTAATTCTCTTGTTTTGTGTTTTCTTTATTGTCTCTGTTTCAGTTTTCAAGTCTTGAATAGTGTTTTTTTTTCTCATCTGTTTGGTTGCTTTTTCTTGGTTTTCTTTAAGGGATTTGTTAATTTTCTCAAAATTTTTATTTGTCTTTTTCTCCATTTCTTTGAGAGAATTTTTCATTTCCTCTTTAAGGGCCTCAAACATTCTCCTAAAGGTTCTGGCTATTGTGTATAAAGCTGCCATGCACAAAGTTGAGGAAATGTCCTTGTAATATGAGTGAACATTCTTTAGGTTTATGCCCAAGAGTGGTATAGTTGGGTCTTGAGGTAGATCGATTAGCAATATTCTGAGAAACCTCCATATTTATATCCAAAGTGAATGTACATGTTTTTACTCCCATCAACAATGGAGGAGTGTTACCTTTGCTCAACATTCTCTCCAGCATGAATTTCCACTTTTGTTTCTGATCTTAGCTATTCTAAGATATAAGGTGTAATCATTTTGATTTGCATTTTACTGATGGCTAAGGATGTTAAGTATTTAAGTTTTTTTCATGATATTTGAGATACTTCGGTCGAGAAGTCTTTGTCAATATCTGTACCCCATTTTAGTTGGATATGCACTTTTTAACATCTAATTTCTTGAGTTTTTTTAATATATTTTGGAGATCAGACCTCTGTCAGATATGGGGATGGTGAAGATCTTTCCCTATTTGGTAGGCTGCCATTTTGTCCTATTGGTGGTTCTTTGGTTACGAAAACTTTTTACTTTCATGAGTTCCCATTTATTAAGTGTTTATGCTATTGGTGTCCTGAACAGGAAGTTGTCTCTCTGCCAATGTGCTCAAACCTATTTACCGCTTTCTCTTCTATCAGAATCAGTGTAAATGGTTCCAAGTCACACCATTGTTACCTGTATTTAGGGGGCCTAGTTTGGTCTCTTATAGGTTCCTGAATTGTCAGTACAGAGTTAGTGCTCTTTTTATAGTTCAGGTAAGATGATTCCTTGGGTTTCTCTATCATCATATTGACCCATTTGTTCATATCTTTACTCATTCCTCACTTTGATTATACTCCAGTGCAGTTATATTTCAACTGTATTTTAATAAATAAAGACTGCCTGAAGGTCTGAGAGTAAAACAGTCCTGCTGGCAGCAATATAGACCATGTCATGGTAACACACACTTTAAATCCCAGTAGCTACACTAGTTGTCATAGAAATTGTGTGGTGCATGCCTTTAATCCCAGTGGTACACACCTTTAGTCCTAGCCCTAGAGGGGGATATAAGATAGAGCGATACAGCTCTCAGACATATTCTCATGCTAAAATTTCTGGAGGCAGGATCACCATTTCAGAATGAGATCAAGGTAAGTACCAGTGACTGGCTGTTTTACTTTTCTGATATTCACATTGAACCCCAATTTCTCTCACAGAGTTTTATTAATGACGCTTCATTCTTTTTAATGACAATGAGACATATATGCTAAGGCAGTACCAGTCTACTTCAGAGAAAATAATGGACATTGAAGAAACTCCACATGGAGTTTACTTTCTTTGTGACTAACATAAGACACTGAGCAAGAAAATGCCCCTGCATTGACTTCTGACATTAATCTGTTATAATTAGACAAGCAGGACACAAAATATCCTGCTTAACAAAAGGTGTGTTGAATATGCTAGGCCTGTAGGCTGAAGATGGCTGCCCAACATTACACAGGAATTTTGGGTGACTATCCAAGCAGCCAACTGTTTCTGTCATTACTCACAAATTTTGGAAGTCACTTGCTTGCACTTCTTGCTTACTCAGTTAATATTATTTCCTTCATAGGTCTTTGAGGGAGTTGAAGATTAGCTAGTTATAGCTATAATTTACCAGATACAGAAAGCAAGTTATAATAGAAAGTAAATTAGGTATATGACTTTGAACTCACCAAGAAAGAATAGCTATGAAATATTATCTCTGAATTTGTCAAATGTAAATGGACTAGACATTGTTGTATTTATTTCCAGTATATATTGTATGTAGTCATTGTATTTATTCTATATAGTTTTCTTGTATTAGTTTGTTGACAAAGGTTTCTGTCTCACCCAGTCTTACAGCTGCTCATTCCCATAATAATACACAGAGGCCTACTACATTAATTACAAACTGGTTGGCCTATTAACTCAGGCTTCTTATTAACTAATTCTTACATTTTACATTAACACACTATTCTTGTCTGTGTTGGCCACATGGCTTGGTACCTTTAATCAGCAAGTCATTCTCATCTTGCTTTCTCTCTGTCTGAGTGACAACTGCAAACTGCGTCTTTCCTCTTCCTAGAACTCCCTTGTTCTCAGTGCGCCACCTCTACCTCCTGCCTAGTTGCCCCACTTATACTTTCTGCCTAGCTCCTGGCCAATCAGCATCTTATTAAAATACAAGTGACAAGGTGCAGATCATTGTCCAACAGCACTTAGTTATAGCATTCTTTTTTTTTATAAAAAGGGTAAATGTAGTGGCATTTCAATTGTATTTCACTAAATAAAAACTAGCTGGAGATCTGAGAGTAAAACAGTCCCATTGGTCAGCCTTATAGACCATGTTATAGTAACACACACCTTTAATTTCAGTAGCCACAATCCAGGAGCTCAGCCCAGTGGTTAGCTGTGGATCTATGCATCTGCTTTACCTCTTTCTGGAAGAGTGTTCTAGTTTTTCTGAGGCTGTAGATTACAGGCTGGTTTTCCTTTCCTTCATGTCTGATATCCACTTATGAAAGCATATTCAGCAAATGGTGTTGTTATAACCAGATGTCGACATGTAGAAGAATGCAATTATTTTTTTTTCACTATGCACAAAACTCAAGTCCAAATGGATCAAAAACTTCAACATAAATCCATCCACACTGATCCTCATAGAAGAGAAAATTGGAAGTACCCTTGAATACATTGATACAGGAAAATACTTCCTAAACATAACTCCAATAGCACAGACACTGAGAACAACAATTAATAAATGGGTTACAGATTTTTACACTCAATCCAGCCACTTCACTAAAGTGTTTATCAGCTGTAGGAGTGCCATGGTAGAATTTTTAGGGTTTCTTATGCATATTTTCATATTATCTCCAAATAATGATGCTCTGACTTCTCTCCTTCCAATTTATATTCCTTTAATCCCCCTTAGTTGTCTCATTGCACTACCTAGAACTCCGAGTACTATATTGAAAAATATGGAGAGAAAGATCAGTCTTATCTTTTTCAATATTTTATTTTAATTTAGAAAGCGATGACAGCCTTGACTTTTTCAATATTTTATTTTAATTTATATGATGTGTCACTGATTAAAAGTAAAATGTAAGAATAAACTTAATAATGATTAAATAGAAATGATAATTTTAGTATGTATTTTATTTTATTATGATTGTAAAATTATTTTGGCAAATATGTCCTCAGGTTTATCCTGGAAGATTAAGACATAGATAGTTATGAGAGTGTCCATTGTTTATCACCCTATAGGAATTTATTATAATTGATAAGAGTAATTGTTCATGTAACCATGGTTTACCTTTTAACTAAATTAATATTGAAAAACAACAAATATCCAAAGAGTTGAAAAATAGTACAAGACCAATTGGATGAGTGAAAAAATTTAAAAACAATTTGTAATTTGTTATCTAGAAATATTTAATAACTGTCCAAAAATAAAGGTCATTTACCAGGCTTGAATGGTAGAAAATATCATCTGGTTATTTACCTGACTGAAGAGGAAATATATTTCTCTTTAACAATTCTAGATGTATCATCAATATTTCTTAGATTATATACACAAAACCAGATGAAACCAGTCATATGTAAAGACGTAGTTTAAAAAGAATACTGTGAGTGAATACAGTTGGTACCCTTCCACTGTTGAACTCATTCTCTGTTGACACATGATTACCTCTCCTCCTGGGGATGAATCTTAACTTATAGTTGTGTCCACCAAGGACAAACTCCTTGGCTTCTTTTGACTCTATTTCTACTATGATGAGCAAACAGCTCAGTGTCAAAGCTTGATCCAACAAAGAAAACATTAAGAACTAGCATGTGATGAATGATAACTGTTAACTGAGGAGTTTGAAATCCAACACTGTGACTTTTGAATCCTTACCCTACAGGAATGACCATAATAGATGTACCAAAGTGGGCAGAGGAAATCCCACAGGGCCTCAACCTCATACCAAGAACTGCAGGAAACTAAGGATTGCTGAATATAAGAGATAGTCTTTCCCAGGGAATATCACAGCATCTTGCTATCCAGTACCAAATGATTGACACTAAAAACAAAAATATTAGGAACATTATACAAAGTAAACAGGTTATATTTAAGAATATATTAATATTTATGTGTCTAGATAGTATATGTGCAAGTAACAACAAGTAATGAAAAAAGACTATGTATTAGGAAATTAGCAAGAAGTGGTATGTGTGATGACTTAAGATGGAAAGCAAAGAGGGAATGATGTAATTATATTGTAATCTAAAAAACAATTCTTGCCCTGCACTTAGTATTTATTTACTTGTTGTTCAAGCCTTCCACTTCTTCAGGCTGAATTTCTACATATGTGATAGTACCATCCACCTTTGTTCCTGAGAATATTACACTACAAAATATGTTAGTGTTCCTTGCATACTTCTTACAAGAGGCAAGGTCTTCTAGATTATCCACATAATGAATATAGTACAATGATCATTATGAGAACCTAAAGTCATATAAATTATTTAAAATTAAGGAAAATAAAAATCTTGAACTAATGAACAAATGGATATGACAACTCTGAGTTCTATCAAAGGTCTGTCACATCAGCACTCCTTTGGGGGAGGCTGCTTGTTCATTTCCCAGACTCCCAAAATAATCACACAGAATCTATATTATTTAAATCACTGCTTGACAAATCACTTAAGCATATTGCTAGCTACCTTTTATGTTATAAGTTATTCCGTTTCTAATATTTTATATTTTACCATGAGGCTCAAGGCCTACTGGCAGGGTTCCAGGTGGCAGCTCAGGTCTTTCTCCGTTGGCGGCTCCATGGGTTCTCTCCGACTCTGCCTAATCTCTTTCAGCCTGGCTTTACACTGTTTAGCCACTGACCAAAACAACTTCTTTATTAATCAATGGCAATAAAACATATTCACAAAAATATATTCACAGAGTATATTACTTTCCACATTAACACTGTACTTAAGTACATGTTTTATAAGCATTGGAAACACAGATCTATGTTGGATGTGAATTATTTCATCATTGAAAAGTGAAGCAAACAAAATCCTCTTTGGAAAATGTTTTGCTAACTAACTTATTTTTTATCTATGTAATTAATTTATTACTAATAACTTGTCAGATGTGCAAAGAGCAGTTTCAATTGAACATGTTTGTTTCTTGTACATTATTTACAGTTCCTCTTTTGCCTTTATTATTTAATCCCCTCAGTATTATTGACCAACTTCTCTTTATGCTCTTACTATCTTTGCTGCTATCTTTCAATTTTTCATTTTATTTTTAATTGTGTGTAATTCGTGTGTGTCCATCTATGGGTATGTCCTCTTGAGTGCAGATGCCTCTGACACTTGAGACTAGAGTATGTAAGATACACTGAAGTAGTAGGTATAGACAATTATGAAACTCCTAATTTGGATGATGAGAGTAAATCTCAACTCCTCTTCAAAAGCACTGCTGAATCTCCATCCCTGAACCACCTGTGTGGCTTCTTATAGCTCTCTTTTTGCAGTTTCCCCCTTCAATATGGTATCTGAATAATGTCATCATATATTTACTTCGAGATAATTTTCAAGGTAAAAATCTGCTGACACATTGTTCCTAGAAGTTCATAGTTTTAATTATGTCAACCCTTTTTTTGATTTCAGTTTTCTATAAAATTAAAATAGAACAGCTAAATGAAGTAAAGAGATTGTTTTAGAGTTAACAATGTTGGCTTATCAAAATAAAAACAGAACACAAATATTTAGAAACTTTGTTGAGTCAAGCATGATTATGGGAAGTGATGTAGGCAGTCACTCTATTCACCTCTTTCAGAAAGCCCATACTACAAAAAAAGAAGCAGAGAAACAGGTATAGCCATAAACTATAAAGTGAATTGAAAACTTCTTTTTTACTTGACTGATAATGGTGAGCGGTGCAGTGGAAAGGAAAAAAGTATATGTGACAATTCAGGCTACTTTGTGCTTCTACAAAGCCAAGTATCTGGTGATGGACCTGGGCCAGTGTGGTCCTCAGACTGTATATGAAGAATGAACATGATGCTGGAGTCTTTGTAGGTAAGATGCCTAGAACCCACTACACACCACTGCAGCTGTTCAGTGATTGTATCTGAGTAAGCCAACACAGAAACCACAGTTTCACCTTCATTCATGCTTTCTATGTCTTATATATATTATTCTCTTAGGAAAATCTACCAGGTGTCTAAGTATGGAAAAGAACCTCAGATAATAAAGTTTAAAACTTAATCAATGCTGAAAGAAAAATGATTTCAGAATATTTCGTTTGAGCTATTTTAAAATGCAGAATTCTTTTGTCATTATTCTGTTAAATTAAATTTAGAAATTATGGAATAAATGGTTAATTTTGTTTAGATATTCTTTTAAATATTTTTCTTTAATTGTATTATTATCAGCTCCAGAACCCCTCACTTATTTTCTTTAAAATTACCTATTAACAAAGGCCTTTGGGAAAATGCATAGTAGCCTGTATAGTCAAGATATTCATGAAACTACTGTGTGCATTTAATTCTGTATTACTTCCTTTTGGTTCCTCTCTATTGACTCTATTTCACTTAATTGGTCTTCTGTTTTCCCTTTGCATAGTTAAATACCTAAGAGTGAAACAAATATTTAAAATGGTAGATGATAGATAAATAGAAGATAGAGATAGATGATAGATAGATAGATAGATAGATAGATAGATAGATAGATAGATAGATAGATGATAGATAGATGATAGATAGATAGATGTTAGAATTAGATAAAAAGAAGAAAAATGATAGACAAACACACACACACATATATATACGTATATATACACACATATACATATGTGTACACATATATGTGTGTGTATATATATATATACACACACATATATCTGACTCATTTCCTAATAGAAATTTAAGTTTTGAAAGTTGATTTAGTATAAATGGTTAAAGAACATGGGGATTTCTTTCCTTGAGCTGAATTGTTGGTTAAATCTTTTAACTGAAGTATCAAAGGTTCAAGAGTAGTCACCCAGTACCATACAACATTTTGTTTTTATTTCTCAGAAGTTTGGAAACTTCCCCGGGATGGAATGTTTATATATATACCTGTTTGTTCTTCAACCAACGAGGAAGCTTATCTCCATAAAATATTCTCAGATCAATTTAGCACCCTGGTATGATTATACTAACCATCCAAACCAATGTCTGTTGGATACATAGGCCACAGCAATCTTGACCCTTAGCTACATTAATGGCCTCCTAGCTCCACAGTAGCCCTGGTTTGAATGTCCACTTATGTTAATATTTCACCTCCATTTTTCTTTTTCCTAGATCCAATACCATGATCATCTCAGATAATCTTTTTTCATAGTTGGTTTGTGGTCTTTTAGGGAGTCCACTCCCAGAAGAAGTAAGGGGCACCTGTCAGGGTGAAGGAAGCCTCTGCTTCCAATTATTTCTGCCCTCCAGGCACTCCTTCATAAAGGAGCTTTTTTTTTGCCAAGTTCTAGTTATTATTTCTTGAGGCTTTTCATCCCCTTTCCAAGATTCCTCTTGAGACCAAAACTTCTGACAGAACTGCAACTTTTGTGACACTAGCTATTACAAGAATCTCTCATTATTTTGGCTTTTTTTTTTTTAACTTCTTGGCTTTTTACACACTTATAATTGCATGCTCTGCACTTTTCCATTCAGATTAAAGTGGCATTTCATCATATGTTTACATGGTCTTTATTTCCTAGGTAATGCTAGAAATACAAATTTTTAAAAAGCAAAAACCTGTTGGACAAAAGTATCAACATATTTCAATCATTTCACAAGCCGTCCTCCATTCACTGTTCTTTCAAATCTTGTTCTGTAAATGCCATCAAAGTTTTATAAAGACAGTGTGAAGGAAACTCTTTCACCTCTGAATGTTCACACAAGTATACTTTAGAGGACCCTTTTCAGTGATGATAGTTTGGCTAAGAATTCACATATTGCCCAACATTTTTTTTAAAAAAACATATGCACTGTGAAGCTTCACAAACACTTAAGGTCTGTATATGCCAGCACTTTGCATGATTTTAAAAATACTTTGAAGTTTTGTTTGTTGGCTGATTATCTTAGAGAGTTAACCATTCTGAATCAACTCATTTGGGGCCATGGCTGAAAAAAGGGAACAATCAGAAAAGTGCTTTTGTGTTTGCATAAGGATTCATGAAAAAATCCTGGGCTGGCACATGTACTCCCAGTGCTGGGAACTGAAGACCTCTGGGGATAGCACGCCAGACACTCTAGAGGAATTGTTTAACCCTAGGTTCGGTAATTAAAAGGAGCATGATTAAGGAAGACACCCATTATGGACCTCTTTGTTACATAGCCACACCCCTCCAAAAACAAAAGAAACATACATGCTTCCATACATGTATGTATGTGTATATGTACATGTAATTAACATGTAAGTTCTGATCCTGTCCTTATAATTTAAAATCTACCCAATTTTGCAAGTTGTTTTTAAGATCAGGCATATTAAAGTTCAATCTAAGAACACATTTGTTTAATTTAAAATTAACCAAATGAGCCTGATGATCTATGTGATTTAGATTCCATAGTAATGTGTACGTGTATCTGCATATATATGTGTGTGTGTGAGAGAGAGAGTGAGTGCAAGCATGCACATTCAAAAAAATTCAATTGCAAATCAAAATAAAAATTGACCATCTTAATTATACATATATAAATTCAGAGAAATTATTCTGTTCCAAATCAATTGAGAACACCACTGGGATTTTAATAATTAAAGGATTTAAAAGATTTATTTATTATATGCAATTTAAAGTCTATTTTTGTTCCAACTATAAACATAGATTTTAAAAGCATGATCTAATGATTAAGGAAAAGTATATCTTTGTTAGGGGAGCGACGACTATAGTCCCAGTACTAAAGGAACTCTGACAAGAGGATTGCTGAGTTCAAGTCCAATGTTGGCAACATAATCATTTCCAGGCCATCCTTAGCTAAAGTTGTAATGGAAAAATTAAAAATGCTGTGGATCCCTGGCAACGGCAGGCAGCAGAAATGCTGCAGTTCCCCAAGCGGTGGCAGACAGGGGGCAGCAGTCCCAAGAGTAGCCACTCCCAGGCAGGGACAGGTCTCCATAGGTGGCTGGTTACAGGCAGTGAGCCATGTGGTGGTGGCAGCAGGTGAGAGACATGGCTAGGCATGCCATGTAGAGTGATGTTGGATATTTATTTCGTAGTTATGGAAGGAGAAGGGCGGAGAAGGAGAGAGGGAAAGAGAGAGGGAGAGAGAGAGAGGAAAGAAGGGAGAGAAGGAAGCTGCCTCTCTAAGAGATATGAAAAAGAGAGAGAGACTAAGGCTGCAAGCAAGAAGGAAGATCTGCCTGCCTCAGTGGATGGGGGAGGGAGTGGGCTTGGCTTGTCTCTAAAAGAGAAGAACAAAAATAGAGATTGGAAACAATAAATCACAATAAATGAATATAACTGTTGCTGTTAAGCAATTCTGTCTGTCTGGGCTAGATATTCATAATATAAGACAATGAAAGATAAAGAATGCAGTGAAAAGTTGAGGAATGTGCTCAAAAAATAAAAAAGGAATTTTGCCACTAGGAAAACAAAATAAAACAGTACCTGTGGTATGCATTTAATTCCAATAATCAGGAGGCAGTGGCAGGTAAATCTCTGTGAGCTCATAGCCTATTTTACAGAGCATATCCCAGCCCAATCTCAAAACCAAAACATAACACAAAAGAAAACTTTTATGCTTGTTTAGCAATCTCCAGACATACACATTTACTCCTAATCAATTGAGAAACAGATTTAGTAATAAATGTCATGAATCCACATCTCCCGAAACCTTCCAGAACTTGCTGATTTATTTGCACTTAGTTCTACTTTCTGTTTGAAAATAAGAGAGAATTACAGGTTCAGTTACCTTGCTTTGCTAAAAATACTTACAAATACCACTGTGAAATAAACATTCAAATGCATACTAAACATATAGAACTGGTTGTAAGTAGGAAACCACTGGCATAGGACATGGTGTTTCAACCTTATTGTCAGTGCTTCCAGGCCTATTTCTGTAAAAATTTAAATAACATATTCTGCCAGAAGTCACTGTGCATTCCTGTGAAACAGAGATCTACTTTCAAGTTTTAAGGCAATTAAAGAGGTGACCTATTATCCATACTTCACACAGAAAAATGGCATGTAGAAGCTACCCACATGGCACATCTGATAATATTTTTCAAAGTACTATTGCAAATTGAGTAATATGCAAATTATTTTAAATTCCATTTATTGTAGTATAATTGAGACTAAAAGTAGATTGGAACAAAAGCAAAATCGTTTCTGGGAAATATCTCGAGGGCATATACACAGCAGGTACTTTTAGGCTTTTGGAGAAATGCTTTCTTGGAGTATAAGTATAATGAATTTGTCCCCATCTGAGTAAGTTAGTCTGACTGGACAGGGACTTTCTTGCTAGCTACTAAAATTTTCTCTTATCCCCTGGCTTTGTGGCTAAAATTGTGTAGGCAATTTCCAAGTGTAGGCATAGAACTTTGCTTTATGTCCTTCATTTCAAGTCTCTGTCAGAGACGTTCACAGAGAGCCAATTTTCAGTTTTGTAGGAGAAACTAGAAAGGCTCTGTCACATGTATCCTATCCCACATGTTCCTTGACTCATACACTGCAAAGGCTGAACCTATACTGCCATTGGACTGAAGTTGGCCCTTATAGACTCAGAACATAACTAACAACTTCACTGCCAACAAATGATTCAAGAATGCTGTGAGGAGAGATTTTTTTTTTCCATTGGTAAAATCAATAGCAACTAAGCTGTCTGCTGAATGATGTCGCTTGGAGCATCATAAATACCATAATCAAGAAATTCACCTTCCATCTCTTCTTTTGGGGGCACTAACAACTTCCCACATAGCTTGGAGCTGAAAATAAGTAGAGTGAGTACAGCAGGGGCTTTTCTGTATTAATTCCTAAATGGTGCCTTTTCACACTGTTGTTCTGTAAATAGGGCAATCCTGTTTAGCTGTGTGTGAACCCTGAAGTGGGCAAACTCATTTTTGCCTTACTCAGAAGCTGTGAGGTTCAGGCCTAAGGATGATCTGGTTAGCCAGTGGTGTGGTGTTGACAATACATGAGATCAAGATTTGAGTGGCAGCTGGCAACTATGGAAAGTACTTTAAAGACCTAAAAGGTTTCTTTCATTTTCATGTCTGAGATTGCGTTTCTCCACCTTCAGTACAAGAACAGTCATATATCAAACTTCTATGTTCAGCACAATAATGAATTTGCCAAGGGCTTTTGATCTTGTTTGTATGATCCACTTATTCCGTCAAACCAGCAAAAAACAAATAAAAAACTACTGGTTACCTAATAGATGCGAGGAAGAGAAAAAAAAATCCTGGAATAAAGCACATCATAATACTCTTCAACTTAAGTAATTGCATTGTCTCAGTTGAAAATATTTTACTCAGGCTACTGCTCTCTGTTCTCTAAAATACCAGTTGATTATTGGAGTCCATGATAATGCACACTCTAATGCTTGTTTATGCTAATTGTCAGTACTGTATGAAATGAACTTTACAAAGCAAATTTATTTTATTTCAAGTGTGTATGTATGTATATATCTATGTGTGGGTTTGGGCTCATGTTAGTTCTGGGGCCTTCAAAAACCTGAAAAGGGCATGATATCTCTTGAAACTGAAGTGATAAGCAACTCTGAACATCTGACGTGGGT
Organism: Alexandromys fortis; assembly: GCF_014885135.2. NCBI lineage: Eukaryota > Metazoa > Chordata > Mammalia > Rodentia > Cricetidae > Alexandromys > Alexandromys fortis. The sequence continues at coordinate 8,303,354 of NW_026067947.1, forward strand.
GTTGTGATAAATCTGTGTCCTCAGAAGAAGCAAAACACCCTCTTATATTTTTAATTAACTTATTTATTTTACATCCTGCCTCAGTTTCTCCTCCCTTCTCTACTTCCAGTCATTCTCCCCACCTCCATTTTGCACCCTTTCAATCCACTCCTCCTCCATTTCTGTTCAGAAAAGAGCATAAATATCAACTACCATGGCACATCAAGCTGTGATAGGACTAAGAACCACATCTTGTATTAAAGCTGGGCAAGGCAACCCAGTATGAAGACTAGGGTCCATAAAACCAGTAACAGTCAGAGACAGCTCCTGCTTCCACTGTTAGGAGTCCCACAGGAAGTGCCACATATATGTAGAGGACCTAGTTAAGCTCATGAAGTTTCCCTGTTTGTCAGTTCAGACGAAGTGAGCTTATTAGTTGATTCTGTGGGTTTTCTTGTGATTTCTATGACCTCTCTGGCTGGTATAATCTTTTCTTCCTCTATTTGGCAATTCCCTGAGCTTGGATGAAGCCGGTGTGATGACAATTGGGGTAGGCATGGATAAACGAGTATAACAGAATAGCATTGGGTGTCATTATGTTGTTATTTTTTTTTCTGTAATTGTGTTTGTTTCTATCCTATCTCTCAGGGGCGTTGTGACACTTTAGGCGGTATGGGGGGTGGGCTCATGCTAGTGGCATGAGTCTCAGGCTCTCCCAGTCATTGGCTGACCACTCCCACAGTTTCTGTGCCACCATTACCTCAACACATCCCATACACAGATCATACTGTAGGTCTAAGTTTATGTGGCTGTGTTGGTGTTCCAATCCCTTCACTAGAAGTCTTGTCTGGCTATAGGTGATGGCAAGTTCAGGCTACAGATCTACTATTGCACATACTCTCAATCAACAAGCTGTCTGTACATCCTTGAAAGGAAATTCTTGACCAAGTAACCTTTGGCTCCTTTCAGTGTTTCAAACGAATCACATATTCACCCCAAACCATCAAATTTCTATATTTGGGGAGTGAAATTAGCTAGCTATTTTGTATTCCAATAATTCTGTCAAGCCAATCTATATTTCACACTGTGAGGTAAAAATGACTTTAATGACAAAATATAAAACATGGTCATTAAGTTCATAAACTACAATTTGCCTAGCAGAAGTTATACATAAAATACAGGATCCATATGAGATTGTACAGCTGAAGAAACTGATCTGTGCAATCCTTTTGTACTTAAAGTAATACCAATTAGCATTATATTACATCTCTAGATTTGAGAATTAAAAATTCCAACTTCCTGGTAATAGAGAAATATGTTATTTTTATTTGTTTAGAATAAATAAAAAGAACCCCTGCATAGCAGTAGGCATCTACAAATTACTGGTACCCAAATAAACTGAAGTAATCAAAGTTACACTTTATAGACCACCTCAGCAAAGGAGTAAACTGTTGGCTGGGCAGTGGTGGTGCACACCTTTAATCCCAGAACTCAAGAAACACGGGCAGGTAGATCTCTTTGAGTTTGAGGCCAGCCTGGTCTACAAGGGCTAGTTCCAGGACAGTTAGGGCTGTTACACAAAGAAATCCTTCCTCAAAAGCCAAAATAAAAAAAATAAATAAATAAAAAAAATAAAAATAAAAGGAATCAGACTGCTTCACTCATAAACTGAATTTTGGCTGTAGTCCTATAGGCAGCTTCAGTGAGAGAAGCAGCTGGAACACTATCAGAAAAGCTTTAGCACTTCAATTAAGTGAAGTATGTTGTACCAGATTGAAACGGCTTTTATTTTGTTTTCTTGGTTTTGTTTCATTGGGTTTTTGATTTTTGGAAAACAACTTAAAGTTGGGTGTGTAGGGAAAGGGAGGGGATCAGAAAGCCCTGGCAAAGAATAAGAATATGATCAAAATATAGTTAAATATAAAAATAATTTTAAATAATGAAAATAAGCAATGGTGATTAAAAATATTTTTAAAAACATGAGATCAGAATAATTATTAACATAGCATTTAATAACTATGAAGTGGTCAGATGTTAATTTTGGTATAAACAAAATTGCACAAAATGCATATTGGTTCCCAGAACACAAGCAAAACAATTTGTTGTCTATTTTTCAATGCAGCCTCACAAACTCATTGGTAGCTTGCAATATCTTGTGAGTTTATTTAGCAAAATGAATCAACTAAGGCCCTGAAAATGCTGTCTAAAATATTACTAAAATTGGAAGGAACTGAGATTTTTTATTATATGTGTCTATTTATAAGCCAATTATATGGAAGCTTCAGCAAGAATTAATACCCCAGGAAAATTCTAGCCACAGAAGTTTTATTTTCTGTCTGAGTTCTAATTTATAGTTTACTACATCATATTACTTTTAGCTGTTGCCAAGAGTGGTCTTTAAATAAATAGACTAAAAAATTATCTGCCTGGAACTTGCAGAATTTGAGGTAAAATAGAACACGTATCATCTAAATATAAACTTATAGAAATGACCAGAATGTAGTCTGTTTGTGAAGTACCCCTCTAGAGAAATGTAATTAGTTAGAAAAACTATGATTTTTAAATAAATCTTAGCTTAACATTATTCATTATGATTATTTAGCAGTAAATATGTTTTTAATTTTCTACTATGCAAAATAATCAGGTTCTTTGGGGGTGCTAAAATAGACGATGTGGTTAAGATGCATGAAACCTATCAATCTCTAAAGTGCCTGGTTCTGGAATAATAATACCAAGGGAGTGAAATGCAAAAATAAGAGTATGGCCATTCTTTAAAAATATTCTATTATTTAGTTGAGAAACAGAAATTTTTAAGGTGTGCTAAGGTATCTAGAATAACAGATAAAAATAATAAAATGTAATTACAGGCAGCAAGAAACTCTCAAAAACCAGATCAGTATTCTGTTTTATTCTCTTAAATATGAAGTGTTCCCTAGAAATCATTATTCTGGTGTGTTCTCAGTTCATGTGAAACACATTGGGACCACAGAAACAATTACCTAGAAGAAATTTATCACATAGTATGGCTTACTGAAGATGCACATTTTAACCTTTAGACCCAGATCAGAAATGCTAGCCAAGAACTCTCAAGGTATTTACTAACTGCCAATTCCACAGTTCCTACCAGCGCATCTGAGAAGACATTAAAGTGAGCATTCTTTTGAGCTTAACTTAATATTATCTGTTTTATTCAAACTTATGATGCACTTTAAAACTATGTCTCAGAAAAGTTTTGAATGTACACCCCCAAGTCATCGATATTTGCATGCCGTATTTAATGTTGAAGTTTTACTGTACCAGAACTCCAAGAAATGAAGACAAACAGTAAACCAGAGAATACATCAACTTCAGAGCAATAGAACAGAGGAAAGGGCACTTATCAAAGCTGTAATGTAATGTAGTGTGATGACATATATTACGATCAAGAGTAAGGCAAACATGTATCATGAGCCACCATAATCTAGTCATAGATTCTTATCATCCAGGTGTTTAAGCAAGGATGTAAAATATTTATTAATTGGAAGTCTAAAAGCCATGATAGAGAGCAGCTGAGAGCATTGAATTGCTGAAATACCAACTTGTTTTAGTGCCAGATGCATTTGCTACAACACAAAAATACACTTAACACTTGGCCTTCTTTATGAACTAAACTGTTGAACTTCTTCGTGTCAATCAAAACTGGTCCTTTGACATAATTATTTTCGAAGCTTGAAGGGAATTGTTTTCATGGTACATGTGAGTAATTTTCAGAAAGTGCTTCACGAACTGAAAATCTATTTGGTTACTTAGTAAATCACAGTTGGCAAGAAAACATGTCACATAAGTAAATGAAAAGAATTATGTCGTCTGAATACAAGACTGCAGATTTCTTACTCTGTAGACCATGAAAGGTTACCAATGATTACAAATAATTATAAAACAAAACATAAAGCAAATGGACAGGAACATGGATAAATAATTATCCCTTTTCATTTAAAATTCTTCATTGAATGTAACAGGTAATATTATAGTATGAAATATAGTTTTTAATAGGTGAAAATAATATAGAGTGAATTTATATCCTTAAAAATCAAAACTATGTTCTAATTCGAGTATATAAATATGAAAACTTTTTTAAGTTGTTGGCAACTGAGTCGATAAAGAATGGCTCAACGTCCATTCCCCACCAACAAACGCTAATATCTCAGTGGCAGTGCTGGAACACTCTTTTAGTGAATACTCTGTTTCCATTCATGCCAGGTAGAAAGGAAAATGAAATATCAAAGAAATTTTTTAATTCAAGTCCACATTTGTGAGCTAACCATGTTCTTATGATTGTCTACAGGAGCATGGAAAAGTGGTTATTAATGGGAACATGGGTGGCCAAGACAGATGTAATAATGGCAGGTCTTACTTAATTACAAATTTACATAGCTTCACGCTGGAGTTCCCTGCACAATGTGCTGGCAACCAGTCCTTGCTGAACTTTCTGTGTTGAATGCAAGCTTCTTCATGGTTTATGTAACTTAGCAATGGGCCTTAAAAAACTTGTATGTTTGCTGGTCTTTGTGAGTATTTTGCCTTTCTTATGATATTTGTGAGCTTTCTGGGATTTTTTACCATTCTACACAAAGGATGGTTTTAATCTTCAGGAAACAGCTACACTAATACATAGAAATGTAGAAAAATGTAGAAAAGATCTATACTGTTACTGTCCAACTGAAAATGAGGGATGAAAGAAAATTCAGTAGATGGGAAGATAAGAAAAGTACCTGGCATCAGGCAAACGGCCAGGAACCCATAATGATCACTCCAAATAATACTCCTAGCAATGATGGAGAGGGTGCCTGAACTGGTCATCTACTGTAAGCAGATTGGTGACTTTCCTAGTTACCATCAGAGATACTCTATCTAATAACTGATGAGAGCAGAGGCAGAATTCCACAGAGAAGCACTGCTCTGAGCTCTGAAAGTCTTGCAGAAAAAAAGGGAAAAGGGATTGTATCAGCCAGGGGAGTCATGATGCGGGAAACCATAGACACAGCTGACCTGAGTTCGCCAGAGCTCATGGACGCCGGACTGACAGTCAGGAACCCCACCTGGAACCTAACCTAGGTTCTCTATATGGGTGTGACAATCCTGTAGCTTGGTATCTTAGTAAGGCTTCTTTTTTTATTATTATTATTATTATTATTATTATTATTAAAAGAAAAAATCCGCCTACTCCCAGCCTCCCATTTCCCTCCCCTTCCTCCCACTCCTCTAACCTTCCCCCCACTCCTCTTCCCCTCCCTCTCTAGTCTGAAGAGCAGTCAGGGTTCCCTGCCCTGTGGAAAGTCCAAAGTCCTCCCCAATCCATCCTGGTCTAGGAAGGTGAACATCCAAACTGGCTAGGCTCCCACAAAGCCAGAACATGAAGTAGGATCAAAACCCAGTGGCATTGTCCTTGGCTTCTCAGCAGCCCTCATTGTCTGCCATATTCAGAGAGTCCAGTTTTATCCCATGCTTTTTCAGTCGCAGTCCAGCTGGTCTTGGTGAGCTCCCAATAGATCAGCCCCACTGTCTCCGTGGGTGGGTGCACCCCTCGTGGTCCTGACTTCTTTGCTTATGTTCTCCCTCCTTCTGCTCCTAAATGGGACATTGGGAGCTTAGTAAGACTTCTAACAGTAAGAGCATGACCTCTCTCCAAAACTTAGCTGGCTTTTGGTAAATATTCCACATGCTGGATTACCCAGCCCTACCTCAACATAAAGGGAGGAACTCTGTCCTGACTTAACTTGATGTGCTGTGTTTTGTGCAAGCCCATGAGAAGCCTGGCCTTTTCTGAATGGAGATGTGGAGGAGGAGTGGATGGGGAGGAGAGTACATGGGAAAGGAGAGAGTACAGGGTGAGAGATGGAAGGGGAAACTGGTTGGTATGTAAAATAAATAAAGAACAATGTTATTTAAATAAAATAAAAGAAAACAAGGGAGAAAAAGATGATCTTTAGGTATCCGAACTAAGGCATACTTGGAATGTCATAAAAAGTTGTGTTGTTTTTGTTTCACTGTGGGAAAGGATGCGGGAGGAACCTCTAAAGATTAACTTATAATGAAATGCCAAGCAAAATTTGATACACCACAAGACATAATTAACACAATGAAGAAGTAGAAGGTTTGGGGCAGAAGATGTGTCTGAAAGTGGCAAAGTGTTTGCCCAGAATGTAAGAAACCATGGCTGCTAGCCCTAGTATTTCGAAGGCAAAGAAACGAGAATTCAAATTTCATCCCTGTATCTCCACTATGTAGGGAGATCCAAACCAGTCTAGAAAATTTGAAACCCTGTCTGACAGTAAATAAATAAATAAATAAAATACATTAGTGAATAGTGGGAGAGTTAACATCTCAAGACCTGCATATAAAAAATATAAAAAAACATTTAAATTATATTTGTAAATTTTTATACAACATAAAGTTAATATTATGACTTGCTAAAAAATAAAATCCTATAAAATACATACTTAGAAATGGCTATGTAAAAATAGAATCGTATACACTAAGAGATGTGCTACTTTTCCTGCTTTTTTCATTCTGATGTACACAATACATATTATAGTAAGATTTTTCCTAAACAGTGTGTGTGTGTGTGTGTGTGTATCTCTCTCATTGTGTGTGGGGGGGAGTGGGTGTTGAATGTGTATGTTTTTCTGTGAATTGAACACTGGACCTCATATGTGTTAATATATTTTAAAAAATTAAGGAGTTAACAGTAAGAAATTTCCTATAAGAAAACAACTGTTCACAACACTGAATCGGGGAAGACCCTGACTACAGAGCTTTGTTCTTCATAACACCTAGAATGCATTAAGTAGTTTCCAAGTGGCATTCTTTCCTGGGATTTCCCTCGAATGTGAGAGTGAAGATATGTGTTGGGGATGCCAATGTAGAGTTCTCATTGTGCTCATACCAGCAACTTTGACAAAGGTGCTTTTGCACATTTAGGGTTTACCCTGTGTTTACGTGGAAGCAGATCATGAAAAAAAAAAAGGCTTTACAGTCTGTCAGCTTTAGGGAACTAGGGCTGTAAGTAAGTAAGATCGGAAGAAAATGATGTGGAAAAGCAAAAGAAGTGTAAAGTTAGATCATTCTCCACCTAAGCTCTGTTCTATGGAAACGCCTTTAAACACGTGAAAGCACAAAACTGTGTACAGCACTGCACAGCAAAATGAAGGAAGTAATCGATATAATTACTTCTGGAACCCACTGGTTGAAAATTGGACTTAGAAGTCCTTACAGTCTTCAACCTTCTTTCTCACAGCAAAGTATGATTGAAAGGCTCACGGGGGCCTAAGGAACAAAGCCCGAGTCACTGACAGCAAATGTGACTGACAAGTGATTCTGTTAGTTATGCAGTGCCTACTTAATGACTGATTTGCATTTCCTTCCGAAGGAAAAGTAGCATATTTGTGAAGTAATTATCGGTTCTTATTTATGTATTGATTTGCTCATTAGCAAAATCTTGATGTATAATGTTGACAAGAACATGGTGGTGTTACTGTGAAACACAGTATATCAGAATTGATGATAGTGACAGAACCTGCATGACTTATATGCAGCTCTTGACACATAACTGGTTGCTTGGGGCATCAAGGCATCAAAATCTTAATAAAAAGTAATTTAATGTAAAATCGGATTCACTGCCTTTTATAGCCATTTTTCTTGCTACATAGCTGATGCAGGATGGGCTGATGTGGTCACCATTATTATACAAGATCCATTATATGGTGTTTATTCAACAAGTGGACCTTGTAATGGGGTTAGACAAATAATTATGTCTTGTAGTTCCAATCTCATAACAATTATTTGATAACATGTTTTAAGAATGAAATAGGTTTTTCTCACAATCACTCATCAGAACAACAAATCTATCCATTTTACATACTTTAATGAATCTATAGCTCACATACTCTATAATTTACACTTTAAAAGGTGCAACTAAATTTTTTGGTGCAGTCATGAGATTATGCAACCACCAAGTTCACAATGAACTCCATCTTCATTACCATTGAATCCTCATTCTTTTCATTCCTGGATTCTACTGAGTCTTATTCCATTTCATCATCATTTAAATTATTCTTCAGTCTTTCCACCCCTACACTCTGCTAGGCATCAATTTCTATCTTCACAGTTTTTCCCATTCTGGAAATTTTATATAGATAAAATCCTATATGTGCTCCTCACTTCTGCATTATTTTCCTCTTTAAAAAAAATCCTGTTTTAAGATTGACTTGCAGTATGATACTTTGGCCTTTGTGCTGATTTTTTTTCTGCCACATTTGTAAATAGAAGACTAAGAAGACGAGGGATATGAATATTCTAGTTACTGTCATATAATGTGTTTCCATTTGTTTCCAAAGAGACATTATATTGTTTCCCTATTTTGTTCATTATCAATAATGTATATGTGAACATTTCTGTAAAAGATCATATATGATAGAGTATTGCTCAGGCTATAGATTGATCTCCACTACCTGATGGCTAGGTCCCTTTGCTAAGGACAATTCTAACTTATGTCATGGAACTGAACTAGAGCTGGAGACCAACTAGAAGATTCACCCCTACTGCCATTAATTCTTCTGAAAATGATTCTGAATGTTACCAGAGAAGAAGTGTGATCATCAATGTTATGCAAATACGAATGCTGGTATCTACAACAGCCTAAAACACAACTGGTACAATAGTGGCACAGATGTTATAGAAGAAATCAACAACTTTAACTATTTGATATAAAACCTACTTTGTGAGAGTAAACCCTATTTGACAGTTCTAAAGTGGCCACATACCTATAACTTTTTGTCATGGACCCAAGGGAAAACCTTCTGTTACTATTTTGCAAAAGGAACATGGCAATAAAATGATTCCTTATGACATACAGCAGTGCCTTGTTCAACTTTCATTAGAGAAATTTCTGTTAGCAATAGGTAGGAATTAGCACAAAATCTCACAAATGGACAGTATGTAGAGAGTGAGAGACTTTGAAGCACTCGGTATTAAACGGGTGTCTACATAAAACCCCTCCCCTCAAGATTAAGGGATAAATGTGGAAGAAGAAATATAAACCTTTTGGGAGTCAGAGGTGGTGGATTATCACAAGGAAGCAACATTATCCAGATTCAGCAGGACTAATGTACATATTAACTCACAGAAACAGCAGTAGCATGCAAAGGACCTGCACAAGTTCATGCCAGATGAAGTCACAGCACTAAGAAGGGTCAACAGGCATCCCTAACCAAGATGCTATTTGCAATTGATATCTGCTGGTAAAGGGAAAATCAGCTTTCCCAAACACATCACTGGCAATATCAATCATATTCCAGCACAGGTACTATTCCCAAGTGTAGCTGTACAGTATAAAACAACTTCATGGGTTTTTTTTTTTTTTTTTTTTTGGTGGATGGGTGGGTGTGGAGTGAGGCTATGTATTTTCAGAATTTTTCTTTTTGTCTAACTGTATTCTTTTTTGTTTTACTTTCTTGAGAGAGATAGGTGGGGGAGAAAGAAAAAATATAAGTTGTGTGGACAGTGAGCTAGGAAGGATCAGGGCAGGAGTAGAGAAGGTTGAAATATAATAAAAATATACTGTGTGAAAAAAATGAATAAATTAATTTAGCCAACCTAAGAAAAAGAATCAAAAGTAATAAAGTGTGACCATAAAGAGAACTTTTCATTTCAAGATTGGCCACCGTCGTTGTGTTCTAATCTAAAAGGAAATTTCCTCAGTTTGACTCCATGTAGTATAATATTGCCTACAGGTTTGGCAGAGATAGACTTTAATTTTTAGTTTTTTCCCATGTATCTCCAATAGCTCTATGACTTTTATAAGAATTAAATGCTAAACTTTGTCACATGTCCTTTCTGTCTCAACCAAGATGATTATGCAGTTTATGACTGAAGTTCATTTATATGGTGTCTATATTTATTGATTTTCATAGGTAGACTAAACATCTCTAAGATTAAGACCACTTAGATAAAATATGTGGCCATTTTAATTTTGTGTGCATTTTCATTTTATGTGCATGAATAGCTTTGCAATAACATTGTGTAGACCCTATGGATACCAAAAAAAGGACATGAAATCCTATGGAACTTGAGTTACAGATAGTTGTGAGTCACAAAGCTCATGCAGGCAACCAAACCTCAGGCTTCTGCAAGAATAGCCAGTGTTCTTCAATGTAATCTTCTTAGTATATTCGTAAATACATGTTGTTGAAAGTAATAGAGCCATTATGAAAATTAGTTTAGATTTTCCTTAAAAATTATAACTATATCTACTCCATACCAGTTATTACACTCCTGCCAAATACACAGAGAACTCTATATCCTACCACTGACATATTTCCATATTCATGCTTATTGCAGCAAGGAAATGGAATCAAACTTGAGTATCCATCAACAGATGAATGAATCGTGAAATTACAAAACATATACATTGTAGAATAGTATTCACTGTGAAGAAAATTAAATCACCAGTTTTCCAGAAAATAAATGGATTTGAAAAGTCTAATATTATTTGATATTTCCTAAAATTTGAAAGCAAAAATCATTATATTCTCCACGATTGAAAAATTCTATTCTTCAATGTATGTATGTATGTAATTATATCTATAGATAGATAGATGATAGATAGATAGATAGATAGATAGATAGATAGATAGATGATAGATAGATATTCAAACAGCTCTAGTGTAGGTATAGAAAAACATTGAGGAAAGATTGATAAAAGTGATGAGAGGTGATGTAGTGCAGATGAAAGGACTCAACTCATGAAAAAATATGAAAATCATTTTGTTTGTCCACTTTAAATTCTGTCATAGTGGAAAAAATGTAATTGATTTCTTTCGGTGCTGCTATGTGGGTCTCTGTCTCTGTCTCCTTTCATCGCCTGATGAAGGTTAATATTCAGGAGGATGCCTATATGTTTTTCTTTGGGTTCTCCTTATTTAGCTTCTCTAGGATCACTAATTATAGGCTCTATGTCCTTTGTTTATGGCTAGAAACCAAATATGAGTGAGTACATCCCATGTTCCTCTTTTTGGGTCTGGCTTACCTCACTCAGTATAGTGTTTTCTATTTCCATCCATTTGTATGCAAAATTCAAGAAGTCCTTGGGCTTCCCACAAGGCAGGGAAACTTGATTGCTCTTTGGGCTAATGAGGGAGGGGGACTTGATTGGGTGAGGGGGAGGGAAATGGGAGGAGGTGGCAGGGAAAAGTCAGAAATCTTTAATAAATAAATAAAAAATTTTAAAAAATGTAATTGATTGCAGAAATGTGAAACTCTAGGTAAAGCTGCATGACTTGAGAATGGCCATTTTTTTTTCCTATGGAAGTTCACTGACATCTTCAGGGCTTGTGATTGGACAAGTGTTTGAATAGTTACCTTTATCTAACTGTGTGTTGATATAATTAATAAACAGAAAGCTCTTACTAACTATAAATACCCAGCACACAAATTTCCTAGTTATATGTTTTCTTTATGGTTAATTCTTTTAATTCTTGTACAATTTCAACTAAAAGTTCTCAGCATCCTCACCAACATTTTTATAGTATATTTTTTTTCTTTCATTGTCATCATTTTGTGGACATGAAGTAGAATACTTTGTGGTTTGGGTGAAATTTTTTTAATATTTTATATTTTGACATCTCTTTATATCTTTATTTCCAGTTGAACACAATCTTTAGTGGACTGTCTATGGTTTCCTTGGAGATGTTTTAATTGCTTAATCATTTTTCTTTGCTAGTCTGTAGATCCTTTAACAATTTTATGACATTTAAATTAAATGTTTTAAAGTTTTTACCCAGTAAGCTTATGTTTGAGTAGCCTCCCTGATTCCTCTTTTGATTTATTTTGATTGTTTGAGTAGAAATTGCTTTCTCATTTCTTTCCATGTCTTATGAGTTTTTCCTGTGAAGGTTTAGACATTTGAATGTTCCAATACCCTTGAAATAATTCCTGTATTTCTTTAGCTTTGCTTTTTTAGAGATTATGGCTGTCATGTCTACCTGTTAAATGATAAATAAATAACATCAGAAGTCTTTTTGCAAATGTATTGTTCCTTTCTATGTGTGGTCACCACGTTCTCTATGCCTGCATTTATGTTCTTCTAGTATTTTAACAGCAATTTTAATGAATTCTAGAAAGGAAAAGTAAATAAATGTATAAAAATAAATCTAACTATTCATTCTATTTTTATTATCTGGCAACACATTCCCTCAACAGTTAAGCAGGCTTCCACTATTCAACACTAATCTTAGGTAAATCAGTTGTGTGAGGCTTTTTTGAAGTGTTCATCTTGTAATTATAGATATTTGGCTATGAGTTTCTTGATTAATGAAATATACAAACACTATTTAAAATTACGTTTCAGACAAAACAATAGTTTTTGTACTTAACTTTACAACTAGTCATATATTTTGATTATAAAAAAATGTAACAGACATATGTAATTTGCTGTTTAAATTGCAACATATGGTCATCACTTTTACAACACCAGTCCTTCTGTATCCAACATACTGGTTAGAATAGACATACTCCATAATCTGTGAATAAAATTTCTGCTCCCAGCCGAGCAAGTACCAGGGTCCTAGAGTGTGATCCTGGGATTCTCTCATCAAGACTGATGATGGCATGACAGCAAGGAGCAAAGGTGATAACAAGGAAGTGCCGAAGATCTTCCCTATCAGTTCTGAACTCACATTATGGATTCACTATCTTCTTGAAAGCTGAAAACCTTTGAATATTTTTGTAGAGTTCTGATAGAGTACATTCTAACTACTTGTGCAGGGCTTTCCTGGATTTTCTACTAAGGAAAGATCATGGAACTCCCATTTGCTAATGCTACTCTCCCTCTGTTCATTAACCAGGAGCACACTGTATGTTGTATCTGAGGAAAAGATGAGTTTATCAGTCAGTTATTGGAATGAGGGCAGAATCAACTGTTTTAAAAGAGAAATATAAAGAAGACTCTTTGTGTCACAATACTGAATTTTGTTTTCAATAATAATCATGTAGAAAAGGAAATAATTTCAGTCATCCAGATAAATATATCTTATTTTTTGTGTTCCAAAGAGGAAAATGTTTATTTAAAAGAAAGCAAAATACATATAAGTACTTTATTTTCTTTTTGATTCAGAGGATTTTTGAAAATAAGTTTATGTGAAGTAAATGCTTGCTCATTTCTAACAAAGCTTTTCTTATCAACCAGTGAACGATAACCAACAGATAAGGAGTCTTCCCTCACTATGCCCTTCAACCCTGAATTACTTCTTAAGATAAAGAATAATTCTTTATCAATTATTTCTCTTTGCTGAAAGGGAAGAAACATTAAAGAAAACAAAAGTATTATAAATAGTGGTTTATGGCTTTCATTTAAAGAAAGTAGTTCTAGTTATTGAGTTATATCTTTTCTTAGAGGCTACAATATGTTAAATTTCAATTATTAACAAATTGTTTCATGATGATTTGTTGAAGTCTACATTAGGTAATTGATGGTGAATCTATAACATATGATAGTTACAGAAATCACCTAATTTCTGAAATGTTAAAGACCTCATCTGAGTTCTACATAATTATGCAAGTTTTTATTCTTCTTTGAATTGAAGTATTATGAGCCTCCAAATATAAGAGTTTCCTAAACTATGCTTATGTTTCAGTTTACATTTTTGATTGTATTATTTAAATTACAATTTAAAACTTATGTTCTCATAATAGTTTTTTTTTTCCACACAGAAGCATCATAGAGTTAAGATCCTTCTCTCATTAGCAGAGTGACTGGTCTGTGAAATCAATGGCCTGAATTGCCAAAATCTGTCTAGGAAAATTCCTAGAATGTATGATACAGATTTTATTCATAGATAAAATCATATATCCACTGCAAAGGTGTTAAAATTAATGCCATTCCCATTTGCATTCTGAATAAGTGAATTGATAAAGTTTATTGGGATGGCTGAAGTCTTTAATTCAGATTGATAGCTGAATTCTTAGCAGTATTTAAATTTAAGCACAGCATTTACTTAGCCATCAATTTCCCTTATTTAAAAATTCTTTCCTTCCAAAGTTTACCATACTCTTTGGCTAATTTGAGTATCTCCTATATAATGAATAAAAAGAAAAAAATATTTCTATGTTTCTACATGGTTTACTTGATGGAAGATGTATACTTTTTTATGTGTGTTTGTACCTATGTTTGTATAGGTATATGTTTATGGGTATAGGAATGGTTAAAACTAGATACTCAGTATTGCTTGTCTGCCTCAATAATTTCTCTGCTTTCCTTTTTACAAGAAAGTCTGATGGAGCATATGATCAAACTGGACTCTCTGAATGTGTCGGACAAGGAGGGCTGACTGAGAAGCCAAGGACAATAGCACTGAGTTTTGATCCTACTGCATGTACTGGCTTTGTGGGAGCCTAGTCTGTTTGGATGCTCACCTTCCTAGACTTGGAGGGAGGGGGGAGGACCTTGGACTTCCCACAGGGCAGGGAACACTGACTGCTCTTTGGACTGGAGAGGGAGGGGGGAAGAAAATGGGGGGAGAGGGATGGGGGAAGGGGGAAGGAGGTGGAAATTTTTAAGTAAAAATAAATAATAAATAAAACGAATGTCTGGCACTGAAGCCATTGCTCACCATTTTGCTAAGCTGGTTGACTAGTGAGCCCCAGATATACTCCTACTTCCATATTTCCAGTTTTGAGATTATAGACGTATACTACAACACAAAATTTTATATTTGTTCTGGGAATCCAAACTCACAAAAATCATAGATGTATGGCAAAGATGATACCAACTGAACCACCTTCTGAGCCCTGTTAGGGTGAGTGATTTTATGATTTCATGTTTAGTTTGAATTAATCAAATTATGTGGAGTGCCATAATGACTAGGAAACTATAAATTTCAGTGTTTTCTAGTCATTAATTAACTGAATTTACTGTTGAATCAATCTTACAGTTTGACAGTGAAATGTTGAAGTTAAGAGAGAAATAAGTTTAAGTTCTTTCACATTGCCAGAAAATATGAAAGTGAATGCAGTTTCTTGTCTTGATTAATCTAAGAAAAGGTAATATCTCTAAGCCACATAAAACTCTGTAGCTATTTCTTCATGACAGGAGACCAAGTAACAGGAAGGCATTAGTCTTCAGTGATGACACAGGAAGATTAGCAACTCGCAGGTGACTTACTTCCCAGAACTTTAGTGGAATAATACTTCTGAAATACAGTTACTGAAAAGGCTGTGCTTGAGGGTTGTGATCGATATTGCAAAAGCTGATGTTCTTCAAATGCACATATATGTCCAAAGAAAAGCACAAGCTATATTCACAGTCAAGTGGTCAAACCTCCTACTTCTCAAAAGATACAACATGTAAACGATAGTTCTTAGTAAAAGGTGGAACCTTAGGGGAAAAAGAAAAAAGAAAAAAAAACTTAGAAAAATGGTTTTTCTTCCTGAATTTTTGGTACCTTTTAGTGTACTTCAAAGTACAATATTGGCATGTGGACCTCCCATTAAACTGAACAAGCTCAGAGAAAATAAATTTGCTTATTGGCATCCTAGAACACCATAGTAAATATGAATAATAGCCAAAGTTAGCCTTTGAGGAAACTCTCCAAAGTAGGAAACAACCAAATGAACAAACATGGAAAGAAAGCAAAATGACACAAAAGAAAAGAAAATGAACAGCATGAACAAGGCGGAAGAAAGTTGTGTATTTTAGAAAACATGCAAAAAAAAATAAGAGAAATTCTTACATAATATCAGAAGAATCTACAAGAGCTATATCAGTCATAATTAGGCAAGAAGATATGGACTTTTAAAACTATATGGATTGTAATCAATTTAGAATATTTGTAGAATTTTGTGTACTATTAATGAGGAATTTCCTTAGAAATTATAGGTTTAAACATTGTAATATTAATAATATTAAATGTATAAGAAAATTTTGTGTTCCGAGCATTCACGTATACTTGTTTGACTTGTTCCCAAAATATAAATAGTGGAAAACAGCAAAGAAATATTGCAGGGTGATGTGGGAGTGTCATATATCAATCTGTTGATTTCATTGGCTGAGCAATAAAGAAACTGCTGGCCCTGATAGGTTAAAGCATTGGTGGGAGGAGTAAACAGAATAGAATTCTGGGCGGAAGAGGAAGTGAGGTCAGATTCTGCTCTGCTCCGAGACAGACCCGACAACTCTGCTCTCTGGAGCAGAGACACCAGAATGGACGGAGGCTAGACTCTTCCCGGTAAGCGCACCTTGGGGTGCTTACACACATTATTAGAAATGGGCTAGTCCAGGTGAGAGAATTAGCCTGTAAGGGATAGAGTTCATGAGCCAAGCAGTTCTTAAATGAATACAGTTTGTGTGTTGTTATTTCGGGCATGAGCTAGCCAAGCGGCCGGGGGTGTTGGGGATGCAGCCCCGTCGCCGCTCCTATTTCAACAGCAGGGAAAGAATCTCAAAACCATAATAATGTTTCCACCTCAGAAGAATAAACCAAGTGCCAAAATTCCAGGCAACAGGGTCCCCTCTGCAGTATAAGGACATCAAGCATAAGAATTTTTATTAAAAAAATTATGGTACAAAAGCAAAGTTTAAAAGCCTCTTTATATTGACAATTGTATAGTTTCATATAGTTAAAAATCAAAAATGAGTATGTGGATGGCTTATTTATGAAATATATTAAATAAAAGTTAAATGAAAATGGACCCGATAACAGCAACTTTCAAGGGCAAAACCTTATGCAATTATTTAGTCATTTGTTTAGTTGTACATTTTACTTTAATGCATAATTATAACATGGAATACGGGCTTAGGTAGTGTGAAATATGGACTTCAGTGTAGTACATATAAGGAAAGAACATATGTAAATTGCTAGCATATATGTAGTGGAGTCAGTTGTTAGGAAATATTGATAATGGCAAAGACAAGAACTTAAGACTACTGGTAAAATCACTGCTCCCAACACAAAATCCTCAGTACTCTTCAATCCTCCTCAAAACAAAGTACATATTTACATTAATGTGTTTTACCATAAGACCTTTCTTAAACATTATAAAGGACTATATGATGTTACTCACAAGTACAGTGCATGGCATATATGATTTTTATCAGGACATACCTCTTATTGATACTTGAATGAGTTATGAGTATGTACATCTTCAGTTTCTTAATTTTAATTTTGCTCTTTATTAAATTTTGATATTATATGTATTTTAGAGTGGCTTTAACTGTTCCATGATTTAATATGTGTTTCTCTTTAACACTGTTTGAGAATTATAAATTAATTATTTTTCTTCACACATGGAAGGTGGTAAAGGTAGCAAAAATGAAGCCCTAGAGTTCTGTATTAGTCAGGGTTCTCTAGAGGTATAAAACTTAAAGGATGAATATATAAAGTTTATTTACTAAAATTTTTAGAATGGCTTATAAGATGTGGTAGAGATAGTTCAACAATTGCTGTATACTAATAGATTGGCCAAGAATTCAGCTGTTGTTCATTCCATTAGGATGTATGTCTTTCCTGGTCTTCCGTATACCCCAGAATGCAAAAAAGTTCCTAGAAAGAATATGAACAAGCAGGAAAAGACAGTGTAAGTTTTCTTCTTCCATGTCCTTTATATATGCTGCCAGCAGAAGGTATGCTACTGATTAAAGGTCAATCTTCCCACATGAAAAAAATTGAATAGTTTCTCATTTCAAAGATCTGGATTAGAAGTGGATATTCTCATTTCAAATTACTTAATTTAAAAAAAAAAATTCCTCCGAAGGGTTCTTGGGTTTTAGTTCATTGGGTTCCAGATAAATTTGGATGCAGTCAAGATGATAGCCAATAATAACCATTACAATGTACAGTTCCTTTGTAATGAGTATCTTAGAGTAGAACAAATGAATATCTACTACTATTATGTTTAATGTAAAATAGTAGAGGAAATGAAAATTATTAAAATAAGAATCAACTTCCTGGGACCTCTGGGGGTTCACCAAAATCAGGGAACCTGTAGGGGTCTGACCTAGAGCCTTTGCATGTGTGTTAAGGCTGAGTAGCTTGATGTTCTTGTAAGATTGCTAATAGTGGGAGCAGGGACTATCTCTGACTCTTTTCCCTAACTCATTTTGTATTACTGGTCTATGATAATTTCTTTGCTGTGTTTGGTGGATATCCCTAGGATGCTTTTTTCTGAGGGAAGATTAGTGGGTGAATCTGGGGGAGAGGAGTAGAGGGTGAAGATATTGATGGGAAGGAAAAGAAGGGAAAACTGTGGCCAGGATGTACTTTATAAGAGAAAAACAAGCAAACAAATAATAAATACATAAATAGGTACTGACTTTGTGATGTCCTACCCTTATCATTTTTATAATGTCTTCTTAAAATGATGGCATTATTTTATGGCTGAGAATTCACAGGAATCATACAGCTAACATTTTAATGCATCAGAATTTTTTTCTTAATTACTAACTACCCAGGGATATATGAGAAACAAAGTTTATGTTTAATTTTTAACAGTTTTTATAATTAGTATTAATGACAATTAATCAATAAAGCAGCCATGAATTTGAAGGAGAGTTGGGAGGGTTGCATGGGACCATTTGGAAGGAGGAAGGGGAAAGGAGAATTGTTATAATTATTTCATTGTCCCAGATATATAAAAGTAAGTTTGTATTAATGATTTATAAAACAGGAGGAGTTCAGTATATTTGAAGGTAGAGCTTGATTTCCCCATTATGGTTGAATGGCTTCCTTGTGAGATGACCACCTAGGCTTGGAATGCTGAACAGTAGAATAACAGGTGACTGGTATGTAGTGACCTGCTCTTTCTGGCCTACCCATTGCCTCTATGGTACTTAGAAAAAGTAGCCACAATCCTGTGCTAAGCTGATGTGTAATCATTGTGTGCAATGATTTTCTTCATGCCTTGGGCCTAATTAGTTCCCTACCTTGCTGAAAAGTTTAGGGTACAATGTCACTGCTAACAGCTGCAAACAGCTATAAGTCCGTCATATACAATGGAGACTCCCTTCAAACCTGCTGGTATATTCCTTATTAGCTAAATGGCAGTTCCTGGAAATAGCCTGTACTCTATAAGAATATTTAAAGGAAAAAAATAGTTAAAATTTATATTAGATGTCTGATGATTAGACCTTAATTCAACAAAATTTGAATAATATGCTATCTGTATACAATGTTTTAATCAAAGTCCTTGTACACTTCTATTTTTCTAAGTCACACTCTTTATGCTATGTCTTTATTTTCAGTTGAAAATGAAAGAAATGATGATTTAAATTTGAAAACAATATTAATATTTTGAATAATTTAAATATTGTTGAAAATCACAATTAAAATTTGTGTCTATTATTTGTTATTATTACGACTGTCTTATGGTTTTTGATAATTACCCTAGCTACAAATTATTCTTCAAAGTGATTGAATATTCTGGACAGGGAATTTGCAGTGACTTCAAAAGGCTCATAAGATTTTGATTGTAAACCAGACGGTAGTGGCCAATGCCTTTAATCCCAGCACTCGGGAGGCAGAAGCAGGTGAATCTCTGTGAGTTTGAGGCCAGCCTGGTCTACAAGAGCTAGTCCAAGGACAGTCTCCAAAACTACAGAGAAAACCTGTCTTGAAAAAAACAAAACAACAACAAAAAAGGTTTTGATTATATTAACTAATAGATTCAGAAACCCAGATGTTTCCATGCAGCAGCAGTTAGTGGATTATAACTGAGTTTCAGTGACACTATGCTGCAGTATCACACCCCAAATCAGCAGGATAATAAATGAAAGTTTGTGAGAAAAAGGAATATAGTAGACAACGTCTCAAAGAAGTTTCTGAGCAAACAATGAAGGTGAAAAAAAAAAAACAGATGGCATGCTTTTCTCTAATTCTTTTCTTCATTACGATGTGATTGTTGTTTTTAGTGATTTATCCTATCCCCTCTGTACAAAGCTACACGTTATAAAATTATGCTTTGTTTTTCCATTCCTGGCAAAAACAAAATTATGTGTCAGAGAGATTTATTTTTTATATCCCATTACTTCATAATCAGAGTCTCAAGGAGACTTACTAAATGATTCATTAATTGGTGGGCTAGGCAACGGTAATGACTAAGCACAGCAGACAAAGAAAGTATTGACTCAGTGACCAAGAAACATCCTAGACTCTAAAGGAAACAGGGACTCAGTCTTTCTTTTGTAATTAATCCTTGACTTTTTTATTTTCAAGTTTAAATCAGTGTGAATAACAGAGGAAAGAATATTTGTTCCAGTAGATTACCCTACACCTATGGACACATAGACAGTTTAAATTGGATTCTACGTATAAACAAGGGGGCATTTGTACAGATGTAATCAAGGAGATTGCATGCAGTCTTGAAATTCCAAAAGAATAAATAAATATACCATTTTAAGATTGAACTATATAGCAAGGGGAGATATGGGAGAAGTTTAGAAAAATTAATAAAAAAATAATGGGCTGCATTTAAGACTTCAACTTCAGGACTTAACGGTGCCACGATTTTCTTTGACATTGTCCATTTCTATTCTTGTCAATTTTGTTTTTCAAGGCCCATCTTCCCATAAGTAATATAATTTACTAGCCATGCTCTAATTATAATTACTTTAGCAATGCCTGGAGAAAAGTCCACAATACGTGTGAGTGCCCAAGGATAATGGAAACGACAACCTGTATTTGGCCATCCGTTTACTCAATAATCAGAGAAGTAGATTTAGTATTTGACTAAGTTTCCTTGCTTGTTCTTATGGGCATAAAACTAGTATTTACTATATTAGGAAATAGGGGTTAGCGGTACAGACAAAAACTGGCTAACTCAGCCAGTGTGACATTCTTCCTCAAACACCACCATGGAATTTTCACAGTCCCGTGCCCAGCATAAAGTAGGAAAATTCAGGTCTTAGAGGAAAGCTACTCAGGGGAAGCAGGAGACATGGTTTCTATCTCATCATTCCTATTAAACAAGTTAATATTTGTAAGAAAGCTTCTTTATTTTTAGACTTTATTCCTCAACCATAAGGTAATTTGTCATTTGTTATAATTTAATTTATAGCATTTAATCTCTATGAATCAGAAGCAGTGGATTCTGGTATGTGTTAGACCTGAATGTGGACCGTGTATATGATAGTGAACAAGTTATGCAATCTTCCCAGATATTAGTTTCTTTGTTTTTACTGCTCAGGTACCTGGTAAAGCTATTTAAGGAATTTAATTAGAAAATATATATAAAGCATTTGGCTAAGTGCCTAGCATACACACACACACTGAGTAAATATTAGTCATCGCTCTTATTAGTGTTATTATTTTACAAGATTCTTTTGTTTATAATAACTTACATTAATCCCACTATAGAGATTCTAGAACAGTCATCATTCCTTGGAGTAGAACTTCTTATTAGTATGCTCTCTTGCTACCACTGACTTTTCACACTTCCTTACAATCTTCTAAATGTTCTGGATCAGAGACTAGTTGCAAGTTAAATGTCTTGTCATTTTAATTGTGTTTTGAGTAATTTTAATTCCATAGACGTGAAAATACATCAAAATTTTAAGAGCTATATGAAAAAACAAAGGAATAAAGGAATGTATTCATTTATGATATATGTGTAATGCTTTTTAAAATACATAAGCATATACAATACATGTGTTTAATTTATGGTTATATATTTAATAATATATTTTGTATATAATATAAAATACTTAATATCACATGAATATATTTGTTTTCAAAAGGACCTAAATAATTTGAGTTCCTTACTTGCTTCATGAAAAACTACTTTTAAAGTTACTGAAAAAAGAAAACTATTGCAATCTAAAGTGATGTCATAGGGATGTCAAGACAGTTGATGACTGTACAGAAAACATTAGTCAAACTATTTCAGAACATCCAGATAATGTATATTGATTGAATGGACATTTTTACCAAGTGATGCTTATTTATTCCTATTTTATTATTCTAAAACCTAAATTCATATATTTTCTTAAACAGTGAGATATTGAATTAGTAGTATTGTAAGCATCTCAGAGTAATATTTTTTTTCATCATACCAACAACACTGAAAGATTGGTAGAGTGGGAATACCATCACCTTCATTTTGTTTAAGGGATTTACAAATATCATTCAGTTAGAATGTGTCTAACAGAGAGTTGTGAAAAAGCAACATTCTTATTCCCAGACAATAGAATAATAGAGTTATTCTGTTTTTCTCATAAAATTTGACAAGTTATCAGTGTTACAATTCCTCAAAAAGGCATTTGAAGATTGATAGAATGAATTTGGGGCTTTTTAAAAACAAAAGTCCAAGTGGTACTGTCTTCCAGAGTTCATCTCAGTTAAAACTGTTAACAATGATAGACCTTGGAATACAGATGGCACAATACTCTCCTCTGTTTTGCCTTGTTTCCATCACCTTTTACTTTGGGATGTAATCCCCATAAATGTATTACTAGTAAGTAACCATAAAGCATAGACAGAATTCATGTATCAGTACCCATTAGTTATAACATATCTGCAGTAGATATGTCTTCCCTATCTTGAAATACCAATCAAGTAGAACACATTTATAAATGTTCAGAAAGATGTGAAACAAATAGAATATTTAAAAAAATGTGCTATATTCACATGGGACATTTATTCTATTAAGCATAGTTACTAAAAAGTAGCAAACCCATGCAAGAACTGAACACAGCTGGTCAGAACCATGATGGTACTAAGAAACCAGGAGTGGTTTTATAAATGTGTTTTCCAGTTTGGGAACAGCCTCTCTCAGTAACAACTTCTTTTTAATAGCAGCATCATAGCCACTTGATCCACAGAAGGAAGTAATTAAATTTAATAGACGCAATCCTCATTTTAAGGACACCCTCGATTTAAAGTAGCAGGGGAGCATAATTAACTCTAATGGAAACCATGGTTTGAAAATGAAGATACACTATCAAGTCAGGAAAGGCAGACCAAGTCTACACAGTAACAATTGCCTGACTAATCAGGACTACAAGCTGTGTTTATTTCATATTATTCAACCAAGGCAAAGCTTGAGGATTGTGATTTGCTTATTTATTTATTTATGTTGAATTGCATTTATAATTGGGTTTGAGTAACTATGAACCACAGTATTTGATGAGCTTAAGGCTCATACAAGTCCACAAAGTAAAATAAGGAACTGAAATAATTAACTGAAGTTTCCTAAACAAAAGAGTGCACTTTTTTTAATATAATTTTTTATTGAAAAAAAAAAAAATTCCGCCTCCTCCCCGCCTCCCATTTCCCTCCCCGTCCCCCTTTTCCCCCCTCCTCCCTCTC
>NW_026067947.1:8327081-8330768 GCF_014885135.2 Alexandromys fortis
CACAAAGAGCAATCATTCTTAAACACACAAAATTTAAAAGAGAAAATCCACAGTCTAAATAGGCAACACCCTTCAATATTGTAATTTTAATTTTGCACAACTCATCATAATTTTCATTACAATTGAGAAAAACAACTTTAACCCAGAGTCCTGGCATAAAACATTATCAAAGTATGATTGGAATGTTGGAAATAAGCTGATTATATAAGAAAAGAATTTTTGATATCCATTGATTTTAGTTCATCTATGCTTCCATTTGTCAGACAGATATTGAGCCTACAATGCTCAGTTACTTTGGAAAGACACAAAGTGAATAAATTAATGGCATGAATATAGAAGATGTAGACAGAAAAAGATCTGAAAATAACAGTGACTAAATAAAATGTTTAGTAATAGAATAAATGTTTAGAGAAAGAAGCAATATGAATAACATCATTACAATTACTTTCAAATTTATATCATAATTATCAGAGATGTCAAAATATAAGCATATGTCTTAATAGCATAAATAGACAACAAATTATATATCCACTGAACATCATGGATGTTTTCATACATTGGAAGAAACTCAGAAATAGGTACAGCTGAAAAAATTATTTAGTAATTTAACTCACTTGCTGCTCTTGCAGAGGATCCTGGATTCTGCTCTTAGTTCCTACATGGTGGCTCTTAAGAAACGGACACTCCAGTTTCAGGATATCAAATGCCCTCTTCTGGCCATGTGGAAACCAGACATGTGCATAGTGTTTATACACTGACGATTTTAAAGAAATGACAATGCTCTCAAGAAGAGTAACAGAAACTGTCATGTCTTCAAGTATACTAAAATCAGTGTATATGAAGTTTAAGATCCTTCAAGTCTACCAAAACCAATGTATGTGGTGTTTAAGATCCAAAGAACACATTAGGAAGAAATAATGAAACAGGAAGCTAAGGAAACGTCACCATGTGACTTGGACTCTGCAAAATCTGACCAGGTAACTTGCCATCTCAAAGTATACCTCTAAGCTCTGTTCATAGGTTACAAAAATATATTCCAAGCACTTATATTGCTATACATGTTAGAGACATAAAACAGTAGATTTAATTATTTCTTGTTTAGAATTGCAACAAATTGTGAGAAACTACAGACAACAATGTGGATTATCATTAGTCAAGAAAGACAGTATAGGATAGAGCCAAGGTAGCTTAGAACCATGAAACTAATAAAAAAAAAAAACTGGCTTTCAATATCAGCAGGCCAATGAGATCCTGGAAACCACATGGTAGAAGTGTAAAGAAGTGGTCATTGTACACATGAGAGAAGCTAGTGTACAAAGAAGGTCATTGTCATAAGCACAAAAGATAATGGATACTGGTACAACAGAAACATTTTCCAAGTCGTCCCTGCCCTGATTTGGTGGCTTCTAGTTGTAAACATTCATAGAGTTAATAGAATATGATTTGGCATCTCAACACTTTTTGAATATATTTCCCTCCATTTAAAATATGAACTTGTATTCATGAATAGAATTTTGTATACACAAGGAGATGGCTTTCATCTGAAAGTGGAATAGAGACAAATAGTACTTTTTTTATTTTTAAAAGAAGTGGTTATGGTTGTATTTAAAGTGCTTCTATAAATAAATATTCTGCAATCCTTAAAACACTTTAGGGAAAGAGCAAAGTTCAGTTCTGTAGCTCATTTAAAAACATAAATAAATAAATAAACAAAACAAACAACAACAACAAAAAAAAAAACATCAGTCTTCAATTAAGATGGGCATAGAGAGGTTTCTTCTCACGGATTTAAATGAATCAGAAGCTACATTTAAAGTACAGGGTAGCCTAAAGATGCTTAATTACAGACTTTGGTCATTACAGCACTGACTTTAGTCTCCCATTTAAAGAGAATGACAGTATTATCAGAACTAACCTGTGAAGCTTTATTGAAGCCATCTTCCTTGTAATCTCTTTTAAAATGCATTGTTTTTAATTAGACCTTGGCTTTCAAAGCAAGAAGGGTCAGTGGAAAAAGCAAGTGCAATAGTGCCTCAGCTACAGGGCTACATCTTTACAAAATTCAATTATTTCCCTGCACTGTGGTACAAGAAGCATTTGGCAACTGATTAAAACAATTCTTAAAGCAAATTATAGCACTGTCACAAAACAAGAAATCACAATGTCAAAACACAAGGACGTTTCTATGCAAAACGCCTTGCAAGTGTCTTTGACAGACGATTGCTGTCTGCTTGTTATATTAGTTTCATTAATTTAGTCCACATCAAGCAAAAAAGGGAGGGGAACGTCAGAGTATTTGCTTTTGAAAAAGATATTCAAATGCTTAATAATTTCAAAAATAACTAAAGAATCCACGTGGGCAAATGGTATGCTTTAATTTCACTGAAACTTAATCGGCAATCAAAGTAATCTGTATGCCAGTTCATGAGTATAGATTGTGAACTGTTTTTTTTTATTGTATTTTTTGCAAGAAAGCAACATCTATGAATTTTCTGCAAATATGTAGGTAATACAAGATATATCTTTCATTTATTTTTTATATAAAAGCCATAGTATAACAATACATAAATTGCAATATATTTGATGTATATCTTAAAGCCTGAACTTAATGATACATAGGTCCAATCAATGTATCAAGGAATCAAATTATTATTTTTGGCTTTAGCTCTTAAGATATCTTTATGAAAAATATAGATTTTTAAAAGCTTTAAAGGAATTCAAATACATATATTATGAAGGTTGAAATGATAGACTTACAGTAAATTTATATTACCTATGAGAAATACATCAATGTTGACTTTCAAATGCTAGACCCTTGTGTTCACCCATTTAAGTCAGTGACTTACGTGGTTACACATGCATAATAGCTTGGTTCAGTGACGTAGAACTCCATCTCTTATAGCTTTTTACTCATAAAGTATTAAAGTCTACAGAAGCAAAGCAACATGATTGTAGTCAGCAGTACTTGCTCAGCTACTTTTCCTTGCTTTGCAAGAAAATAACCTTCTACACAATATTTGCAAGGTGAGAATACTTGGTATTATTGGAGGGGAGAAAGGAGTTGAATCATGAAGTTTATTGTTATAAAACTATAGTGACAAATAAAATCTATTGTAAGAGAACTTTAATTTAAATAAGAAGACTCCTATTGAAGCAGATTCAACAGATTATATAGGAATGCATAGATAGACTTATAGATGTGTGATTTGGGCTTAAAACAATGTTGTAGGAGTACTTTGTATTGGACTCAAGTAATTAAGTGATGTAATCTTTATTATTCTTCCAAAAACATGCATGCACGAGCAAATTGATACCCATACCCTTATATTTGTTTCTGTTGTCGTCATTTTCCAGGGAGCTCAAAATTGTCTGGGAATTCACACTTGACTTTTAACATTGTTTTTTATTTATTTATCTATCTATGTATCTATGTATCTATCTATCTATTTATTTATTTATTAAAGATTTCTGTCTCTTCCCCACCGCCGCCTCCCCTTTCCCTCCCCCTCCCCCAATCAAGTCCCCCTTCCTCATCAGCCCAAAGAGCAATCAGGGTTCCCTGCCCTGTGGGAAGTCCAAGGACCACCCACCTCCATCCAGGTCTAGTAAGGTGAGCATCCAAACTGCCTAGGCTCCCACAAAACCAATAGGTGCAGTAGGATCAAAAACCCATTGCCATTGTTCTTG
>NW_026067947.1:8331478-8352988 GCF_014885135.2 Alexandromys fortis
TCTCTCTCTCTCTCTCTCTCTCTCTCTCTCTCTCTCTCTCTCTCTCTCTCTCTCTCTCTCTCTCTCTCTCTCTCTCTCCCCCCCTCCCCCTCTCTCATACACACACACACACACACACACACACACACACACAAGGAAGTCAGGAATTTTAATAGAGGCTGCAGTATTCAGTGCAACTTCTCACATAAGTATTTGAAGGGGGTTATTTAGTACACTATGTATAGAGTAATATAAAGCTGGATCTTCTGAAACTGCAGACCTAACTTTCTACCTCTTTCAACACATGCCCTAGAATTCAAATCTAGTTATCTCTAAACTCATTCAGCATTTCCTAGGAATACGTGATTCTCATTCTGGCTGAATCCATTACTTTTTGTCTGTTAAACCCTGAAGGGTGCCCCTTAGAAGTGACCCCATAATGCTTTTATATAATACAACATTTTAACTTTGTTTAAATTTGAGAAAATAACTAATTCAGTACCTTACACTGAGAAGTTACTATCTCATCTTTATTTATCAATTCCCTGGATTCCAGAATAGGTAAACATTATGAATGTATTTGAACTTACTCATAAAAATACACATGCAACATACACAAAAATGCATACTTAGGTATGTGTAAAACAAATCCTTTTCTGGAATCTACCTTTTAAAACTATAAGTTATAGTTTCCAGAATATTTCAATGTTAGTTAGAAAAATATCACCTCTTTTATATATAGATATTAACAGTAATTTTTCATATGGCTACTATTGGTTAGTCTAATAATGTAACCATGAAAACATTGTACATGCATCATATTTTACATTATGTTTTATGAACTCATATGTAAAAGAAAGTAGGCTCATATATAGGAATTATAACATTTTTGTGTCTAAGTTATTTTGTGTCTGACTTTTTCAATTTCACACAAAACTTACTTAGCTAAAATAATCATTTTTTGTTTATGGTGCTTACATTTATATGATAAATAGTAATATATTTTCTACTTTGAGAATATTAAGAATAAGTATACAAAACATACTCCTACCATTCTTTTAAACATACCTCAGTAATAGTTTGAATCCTGCATTAGATTATTTCATTTTCCTTTGCCATCCTGCCTTCACAGATTATATGCCTTTTTATGTGTATGGCTCCATGCTGTTTGTTATGCTTCTCCTAACAAGATACTCAATAAATATTCATTCAATAGACATAATTTTCAAACACTGGCATTTTCAAATCTCTACAGGAGTATCTTTTCCAAGAAAGATATTCTATTGTAGATATTACATTAACTGTTGCTTTTATAACTCTCAGTAGATAATTCTTATTAGCAATTAATATATCCACTACACTTTTTTTTAATATTCTGTGTAGTGAGGGTAGATGGAGCTGCGGACCACTTCCCGCTGCCCGGGGGGCTTCCCAGCCACCTATGATCTGACCTATCAGGCCAAGCAATTTTCTTTATTAATCAACCAATGAAACAACAGATAGACAGATGACACTCCTCCATCAATTCTGTACCATCATAAAAATAAAAGAGTCGCGAAGGATTTAAAAAAGTAATAATAGATCAATACACAGTCTAACTTCCAGAGAAAAAAAAATATTTGGACAGTTTTAAGTAAGAAAGAAATAACTCATTCAGAAGTGTGTGTGCTCTAAATTAAAGCATTCATAATTCTGAATTTTAGCCCTACATATTGAAAGAACAGGAACAACTATGTAATGTGGTTGGTTCTTTTGAAAATTTCTCTAACACTCAGTTTCCTCACCTGTGTATTAGGGTTAGTGAACCTCAATTAATTTAATTGTTGCAAAGAGTAAATGAATGAGAATGTGGAAGCCATAGTGTTTTGATTGTGACATATCCAATCATGCACTGGCCTTTCTTTATAAGAGTTAACACATGCTTTCCCTTAGACAATAACCTCAGTATTCCCATGATACACCATACATAATGTAAAGAATCAATCTAACCTACACACATGACTTGAAGGTGACACCATTTCAATGTTTGAACTTCCTTGTTTTTCAATACCTACTAGACAAAAGACACAGGAAATAAGCTTAATATAAGGTATTAAATTTTTCTTCAAAAATCAAGCAAAGAAATTGATACTATGAAAACTTCAAAGTCAGACTAGGAAATAAATGAAATGCCTCCAAGTCTTGTTTTGTGGATTGCGTTGGGTGGGCTACTCAGTCTAGGGGTTAGTAACCCACCCGCAATCCAGTTATTCCAGGGTCTCGGAGGGGCGCTACCTGGAAGGGAGTGAGCTAAGACAGAAGAACGAGGCCAAGCAACTTTGTCAAGGCCTCAGTTTATAAGGGACAGGTTACAATTTATATATGGTAAGGGATGAGGGGCAGGGTACAGGATCTCGCAGGCCGCGTGGTTCCGGTCACGTAGCTCGGTTACATTCAGACAGACAGGCTAGAAGGAGGTTCACAAGTTGATGGCCATCTTTTATAATGCCCATGTTAAAGTGTCTCAGCAGCAGCAATAATCAAATGGGTAAGCTCTGCTTTCAGGGCATGTCTGTACATGTCCTTTGCCCCACTTCCAAAGTATAATGTATCTCTTGGGCCTTCAAAGTCAAGAACAAAATCCTCAGCATAGAGTGTAGGCAGTGACCCTGATCATTACCAGATGGAGTGTTCCATTCGGTTCTGTTTGGCTAGATCAGAGTGGAAGTCTCCGGGTTTAACAGGCACAGCTAATTCTATTCAGTTCCTCCATTTGACTATACCAGTGTTTTTCTCAATCAGATTGAATTTTCCCTCCTTGCCCTCTCCTGGGCATGTCTAACAGTGTCTTGTGTTAATTTTAATTACTCATCATTTAATGAGTGGAGATTGGACTTTTCCTTACGACACTTATCTTTTTATTGGTTTTATTGAGCTCTACATTTTTCTCTGCTCCCCTCCTTTCCTCTCCTTCTACTTCAACCCTCTCCCATGGTCCCAATGATCCCAATTTACTCAAGAGATTTTTTCTTTTTCTACTTACTTATTTTATTTCATTTGTAATAGAATGCAAAGTTAAAGTTATTTTATCCTATATAGGAAGACTTTACCTTGAGCCAATGAAAGAAAGTGCATATCTGGGTTTACAACAGATTAATCTGATGAAATGTTCAGTTTATTTATTTATTTATTTACTTTGGTTTTTCGAATCAAGGTTTCTCTGTGGTTTTGGAGCCTGTCCTGGAACTAGCTCTTGTAGACCAGGCTGGTCTCGAACTCACAGAGATCCGCCTGCCTCTGCCTCCCGAGTGCTGGGATTAAAGGCGTGAAATGTTCACTTTAGAAGAACAGTTTTTTTTCTTTGTAAAAGATAACACAAGACAATATCTGACCAAAAAAAACCCCTCAAATTATGGGCCTTTTAGATAGTTTCTTCTGCTTAAGAGCACATGAATATTAAGAGGAAAGATGGAAATAAAATTAGCACATACAGAGTTTATTTCAAATAAGAGAATATAATTTTTCAACTAAAATGCTTCTTTCCATATGTTTATGGAAAGACAAGTATATGCTGTCTGTTAAATGCATCATAATGATGGACTTTTCTTATTCTAAATTGCCATTTTACATATATGATTAAAATAACACATATTTAATCTTAGGATTTGTGCAATAGCATATACTTGTAATCCAGGCACTGGGAAGGCAAAGGCATGTGTATTTCTAGGCTTCCCATGCACCCAGTCTAACACACTGTGACATTGCAGGCCAGTGACAGATCTGAATGAGATCCTAAGGAACACCCTTAGCTGATCTCTGTCTTCCCCATGAAAATGCTGTGCACTAGGATACACCCAGGAATTTCCCCAACACACAGAAAATCAGGCGTATAACATACATAGAGAATACTGAATCTACACTAAGGTCAATATTCTCATATAAAATAATACCAACATTTTGATTTACTTTTCCTACTTCTCCTGGATATTAGGAATGTTAACACAGTTAAATAGGAAAATATATTACAAATGCAAAAGAAAAACCATGAAAAAAATCACAAAGATATTTTCTGGTAATTATTTTTAATATTGCTGAAAACTTGCATTCATTTATTTTTTTATCCATTCGATGTATAATTTCACAATGGACAACAATGAAATATTAGTGTTCATTGTATGCTTCTGAGAAGCAGTTGTTCCAAATTGTGAAACAGTTTTTAAATCTGATAGGCAAGTCCTTATCTCTCTAAGTTTACAGAACATAGATGAAGAATTACGAGTTGACTCAGACCACTCACAAGACAGGTCATCAAAGTCAGGCCGAAGAGACCACAGAGAAGCAAAGGTAATATAGTTGTGCTTAAGAATGAAGTCAGGGACCAGCCTTATATAAAAAAAAATGATGAGTAAAAAGAATTTCAACAGAATATGGTTGATAGAAGAGCAAACAACTGTTCCACAAGGCTCCTAGGAGATTAAGTATAGATTGTTTTCAGTAGACTTTCCTTATAATCCTCTTTTGTCTTAAAAAACTCATTTTGAGACTGATGGGGAACACATTTATTTGAATTAGAGCCAATATCCCAGGTAATATTATATCAAGAAAATGGTTGAATAATCATTATCTAAAACTATGTCAGCAATAAAGTATACATTATATATACACATATATGCACATATGTAATTTAGACATTATTTTTTTGAAAGTCTGTCTTTTGATAACCATCAGTATATCCATCATTAGTTATCCAGATAAATCACCAGTTGAAAGACATAGTGTTGAAATAGGAGCGGCAGGGCTGCGTCCCCGGCACCCGGCCACCTGCATGGCTAGCTTATGCCCCGAAATAATTACACGGAAACTGTATTCTTTCAAACATTACCTGGCCCGGCTAGGTCCAGTTTCTTATTGGCTAGCTCTTACATATTGTTCTAACCCATTTCTAATATTCTGTGTAGCCCATGAGCTGGCTTACCAGAGAGGATCTTAACCTGCGTCTGTCTGGAGTGGGAGCATCATGGTGACTCACTCATTAAGCTTTTTTTTCCATCATTCTCTTCTGTCTACTCCGCCTACCTAATTTTCTGTCCTATGAGGGCCGAGGCAGTTTTTTTATTAATAAGAAATCACTCCCACATCAGTTACTTATTAATAAAGAAACTGCCTTGGCCCTCATAGGACAAAAAATTAGGTAGGCGGAGTAGACAGAGGAAAATGCTGGAAAAAAGAAGCTTAATGAGAGAGTCGCCATGATGCTCCCACTCCAGACAGACGCAAGTTAAGATCCTCTCTGGTAAGCCAGCTCATGGGCTACACAGAATATTAGAAATGGGTTAAAACAATATGTAAGAGCTAGCCAATAAGAAACTGGACCTAGCCGGGCCAGGCAATGTTTGAAAGAATACAGTTTCCGTGTAATTATTTCTGGGTATAAACTAGCCATGCGGGCGGCCAGGTGCCGGGGACGCAGCCCTGCCGCTCCCTAATTCAACAACATAGTTTCCTAAATCTTAAATTAAGATAGAAAGAATGACTTAGGATTTTATGCAAAGAATTAAAAATGACTTATAAATAATTTCTAGCACACAGTACCAACATGCAAAATAATAATTCAGTTTTTTCTTTAAGTAAAAGAAACGGATCACCATGTGAGAACAATTAGCAAAAAAATAATCAGTTAATTTTTAAATATAACTTTAAAATCCACATTATTATAACTCATATTTACTACAAAATCATTATAAAATATTTCCTAATTTTTGTGAAAAGATTTAGATGGTAATTTGATGAGGTGGATTTGCATGCATAATAATTTTATGATAGTAGAAAACAAATAGTTCATTGTAAAATTGTTGACATTCAATATAATGAAGGATGAGTCTTGAACAGAGACTCAAATATTACATGGAAGAAATCAAAGGACGTGGATAAGAATCAGGCTGTATTTAAAGTACACAGTCTTGTGAGTATCTGAGTAAAAACTTTCTAAGGATGTTCATGTTCTAATCCACAGAACATGTTAATATGTTTGCTTGTTCATTAAAATAGACTTTATAGATGTGGTTAGTAACATTTAAAAATCATAAGATGCTCACAGGTTGTGTGGATTATCACAAGTAGACAGATAGCAGCAGTCTTTAAAAGTAGAAGAATTAATAGCAGAAGTTCGGACTATAAAGGCAATAAGCTAAGACAATGGAAAGAAGAGCCATATCTAAGAGCCAAGGGATGCAGGAAGCTAGAAAACACAGGAAATAGATTTCTCTCCAAAGCCTCCTGAAGGATGCTGACTGGCCAACACCTGAATTTTTGACCATCAGAATAAAAATTAATAAATCCTTGCATCTGAAACCATTGATTTGTGGTTATGTACCAGAGCAGCTATAAATATATCTGTGTCTCAATGAAATTACCCAAAGGAAGAATAATAAAAATGACTGATACCACTCTAGCTACTCAAATTCTTAATCAGAGAAGCTTTTCTTAGCAGTCAAAGGTGGTGAATGAAAGAGGCTCATGAGTGCTTAGAATAAATGATTGATGACCAAAGTGATCAATACTGAAAAGGACATCTTTATGACCCCTTGTAAGGCTTGAGTAACACTTCAGACAAAGAGGAGAAAAGGAAAGAATATACAATGTGGACTAGGTAAAGGGCTACAACATATTTTCTACAGTGGATGACAAGATTTTGTAAACAAAATCTCAGAACAGCTGAGTGACCTGCGCTACACCTGCACAAGTCTCAGCCTGTCAATAGCCACTCATTCATAGCTTGGGGAGAGGACTATAGGTTCCTATAATGCCTCCTGCTGAAATGTTGCCTCCTGATGGCTTTGGAGGAAAGACAGTAATTGTTTTAGTTGTGTAACCAAGGCAGAGCTCAGCAGGCTCCAAGAAGTATCTCCAGTCTTTGGCTGACACAGTTAGTCCTAATTCAAATCAATGTGCCATAAAACACGACAGGAAAACATGAATGTGGGAAAGTGACCTATTGAGAGGAGGTATTAATTTCAAAAGATAGACTCTAGGGTGTACAAAATTACCAAAGAACAAAACTAAGCAATAAAAAAAAATTACTGAAAAGAGACTGAATAATCACAGATTGTTGAAGAAAACGTGTGCTATATACTTTGATTTTGCATTGCAAAGTATTATAATTTCAATTATTATATGATTATGTACAATTTCAAACAATAAATTATTGTCATAGGACTAGGAAAGGAAGCTGGGATAATGCACATGCAAATGCTCTGAGGAATTTCCAGGATAATGTGGAAAGATCATAGCTAGAGTCATTATTTTTTTTATCTATTTGCTGGTGAAGTCTTCCTGTTCTAACTTCTACCTCAGGTAGAAGTCAGCTGTTTATTTTGAATGTCTATTGTTGTGGAATGACGGTTGTTTTATGCTAGTGTCTTTTGGCTAGTTATGCAAGCACACACCTTTGCAGAACTGTCAAACTCACATCACTGTAGAACAATTCTGTATGTGCTTGAAAACCGTACAAAATTTCATCAGCTGTTAACCCAAAGTCAGCACCGCCCCTATCGTATGTGATTCAACAGTCTGTTATATTTTGCCAAATCTTTCACTATTTCCTTTCTACAATTTGAAGTCATAGTCTTCTTGTTTAACCCTTATCCATGAAAGCAGAGTTTTGTGGTTGAAACAATAGCACCACTGATAGAAGCAAATAACAAGACATCTTCAGAAAAGGGAGAAAAACTGCCAGACAATCTCCATCTTACCCAGTGCCCAGAATGCGGATTGAAAAAGAAAGATATTTGTGTTGACTTAGGGGAATTGAGCCTGTGGACATATTGCTTTAGGGGAATTTTGTTGTATTTTGAATTCCCTGACCTGGGTAGCTCCAATCAAACAAAATTTTATTCTTTTCTCTTGTGCTCCAGATGGAAGAAAATGTAAACAGCTGTCCAGACAATGATGAAGCCTTTTCTTCCACATTCTTGCATGTCATTATGTTGTAGATTTACTTTTTCAGCAAATTGAAACCTCGAAAACCTAGTAATCAAATGTTCTCTCTCTCCTTCTCTTTATGTTCCAACGCTCATCAATTGCTTACTCTCAGCAATACTTCTCTGAAGATGAGGCAATGATGAGTATGCATGGTCATTATCATATTTGCTCTCATCAGTATCATATAGCATTATGTTGTTTACAGTAATGAGCTGCTGGAGGCAATTCTGTAAACACAGCAGTGTGATTGCCTGCATGGTGAAAAGGAAGCCATTGCTGAGGGTTGATATAGGTGCATGCTGGCCTGACTACCATGCTGTGACTGTTGACTCTGATTGCAATTTAAGGATATAATAATAAGCCAAGTATTATTTCTTAGGTTACAGAGTATATGTGAAAGAAATCACAATTCTTTCACACTAGGAAATTAGGAAGCTTAAATAAAACTAGTGGAAAGATTACTTTGCTGTTGTTGTTGGAGTAGTTTTTGCATCAATGAGATACTATGTTCACTTAAGTATAAATACAGTACACTTTCAATGTAAATGTACACTAGGAATTAGGAATTTTCTTTTCTTCTTTTACCATGTTTGTATGTGTGGCATGAGTTCATTTATGTATATTAGACTAGTGCTAGTGCTACCTAATGTGTGCACCTAGAGAATAAAAACTATTGGGACTTTTCTTGATGCTGTCTACCTTATTTGTTGAGGTGTAGTCTTCAGTCAACCCTAGAGCACACAAATTCAACTAGTTTCCTTGCTATCTGGCTCCAAATACTGTCTGTCTGTCTGTGCCTTCAGAGGACGGAATAAAAGGTGGTCTTATATACACACCCAGAATTTGTATGGGTTCTGCCATTGAACTCTAGTCTTATTGCTTGGTCACAGGTGCTTTAGACACTGAACCTTCACCCCAACACACACACACACACACACACACACACACACACACACACACACAAATAATTTTATCCACAGGCTTTTCTCATATTACTTGAATATAAGTATCAAAAAATAAAGAATGTGAACTGAAGAGACCTATGAAGTGTATATAAATGTCATTTGGGTTTTCCTTACCTTAGGGAGGGATAAAAATGCATCCAGAGATCTACAAGTAGATATTGGTTTAAAAAAAATTCTCCAGAAGCAAATGAAGGGTTTTTCAAGACAATAAAGAGACAAGAGTAGTAAGCGGTGAGATAGACAGATGCAAGCGTAGCAATGCACAATAGTCATACAGCTGACTTCACTGAAAGTTTCTTTGCTCTTCAGGGGGTAATTTTGAGTTTAACAGAGTTGTTATTTCTTTTGTTAACATTAGAATGTGCCCACTTTTTAAAATGTATATTAGCACAAATTTGTGATTACCTCCAAAACCTAAGATATTTTTCCCCATGGGGAAACTGTGAGGGACCACACAGTGCACCTCCTGTTCAAGAACTGACAGCCTCAAGGGTGCAGACACCTTAATTTGAAGAAGTGATGATATTTACTGATAACTCAGCTATGTGTTAACTTGTAGGGATTGTAGGAAATAATTTCTTTGTTAATATAATGGATGATTAGACTTTCTGTCTGCTTTCTAATTTAGGAAAAGTTAGGGACTGGAGAGAACCTCTAGGACTTTTGTTCAGGCATGCACATCTGGTAGGCCACATTGCCTCTAAGGGCAGCTCTATAGAACTCCATGATCTCTTCTGGCTTCCTTGGACACCAGCATTCATTCATTCATTCATTCTCTCTCTCTCTCTCTCTCTCTCTCTCTCTCTCTCTCTCTCTCTCTCACACACACACACACACACACACACACACACACTCCCACATGCACAATAACATATTCACAAATTCACACATACTCACACACATATAAACAAATAAAAAAAGGAAAACGTTTTTAAATAATTCTTTGGGTGATGGAGGTGGGTCTTGTATCTTATCTGTTGATTTCATTGGTTAATAATAAAGAAACTGCCTCGGCCCTCATAGGACAGAAAATTAGGTAGGCGGAGTAGACAGAGGAGAATGCTGGGAAAAAGAAGCTGAGTGAGTGAGTCGCCATGATGCTCCCACTCCAGACAGACGCAGGTTAAGATCCTCTCTGGTAAGCCAACTCATGGGCTACACAGAATATTAGAAATGGGTTAGAACAATATGTAAGAGCTAGCCAATAAGAGACTGGACCTAGCCGGGCCAGGCAGTGTTTGAAAGAATACAGTTTCCGTGTAATTATTTCGGTCATAAGCTAGCCATGCGGGCGGCCGGGTGCCGGGGACGCAGCCCCGCCGCTCTTATTTCAACATTTGGGTTTTGAAATAAATGAAGAATATGCTCATTTAACTTTTTATTTATTCATATCACTGTGTGCACAGGTGTGTATGTGTTCATACAAACACATGAGCACATGTCTCCACATACAACAACAGGTGTATGGAGATCAGAAATCAAATCTGTGGAATTGATTTTCTCCTTCCATCCTTACTCATAATCCAGAGATTGAATTCAGTTTCAGGCTTGAGCAGCAAACATTCTTAACTAGATTAACCATCTCTCCATCCCTAACTTATGTTGTTCACTAGACATTATTAAGATAAGACAAATGTGTATGTACCCATAAACCTTTTTGTTTTGCTCTATTTTTGATTGTGTAAGGAGGGATTGAATTCTCATTGTTACATTATGGCCAGAAGATGAACACATGAATTAGATTGTAAAAGCCAATTTTCGTTGACCAACTAGAGCTCAAGCATGCCTGGTTTAAGAGCAATGAAAGCATTTGTTTATCATGTATACTTGTATCCTTACGTTGATAATTGGTTCTTGCTATTTTATTCCTGTCCTTACATTCTATTCTCAAATTTTTAGATGTATGGTTATGGCAAATAACTTTCCTGTCATATGACATGCTGGTCTCAGCTCTTACAGTGGCTACTGTAATTGGTCTGTACAAAACTATTTTGGAGGCTTATACATTACCCATCAATTAGTGTTCTCTTGTATTTGTAAGAGGTTATTTCAGAGAAGCTGAAGCTATTGTGACAGGCAAAGTTTGCTGTTTTGAATGTCCATACTGCCTACTTTTGTACACATAAGTTATGAATTCTGTGGGGCAACCCATGTACTACAGCTTCTCATTAGAACAGCCTGAGGTTACCTTGGGGATATTTAGATTTTTGATTTTATTTGTTTGTTTTGCCATGTTTTGCTAACCTGATTACCCTTTGTCTAGGAAACACATACCAAATGGAATATAGTCATATGTGCTAAACATAAGAAGTACATTCTGACAAAGGCATTATTGGACAGGCTTATCTTGTTGGGTATCATATTCTTTCTAAGCTATAGAGTTATATGGTATAGTTTAATAACTTCATATGGAATCTTGGTGTAATTAAAGACATACTAAATAGGAGATGTATGGAGCTGATATGGTATGTCATTTGTCAGAAATCTCAAGTAAAACAAACACATTGTAAATAATGATAGAAAATATAGTATACTAAATACAAATAAATAACATGGTCATTTATCATTCTGGTGGTTGGGAAAACAATTGTCCATAAAGGGAGTGGCAATATCAGGAGGTGTGGCCTTGATGAAGGAAGTGCTTTCTGATCAAGATGCAGGTCTACATTAGTTATAAACTGATTAGTCTAGTATCTCAGACTTCTTATTAACTCTTATATCTTATATTAGCCCATTATTCTTGTCCTGTGTTAGCCACGTGGCTTGATACCTTTTTTGGTGAGTCAGTCACATTTTGCTTGTTCTGTGTCTGGATCACAAATACAGACTGCAGAATCCTCTTCCCAGAATACTGCTGTTCTCATTGTCCTGCCTCTACTTCTTGCCTGGTCACCCCACCTATACTTCCTGACTAGATCCGGACCAATCAGCATTTTATTAAACAAGTACAAGAAACAAATGTTTACAGGGTAAAAACATTGTCCCTCAGCAGAATACTGTTTGTTATAGAGTTTAAATTCATTGATTGATTCCTTGAGACTAGTTTTCAGTGGGGGAAAAACAGTGCCCTTTTGCTAAGTCTTGGAAGTGCCATTGTCATTTTCTTATCTGTTTTGTTTTCACTTTTATCTCCACATGAGAAAGTCAATTTGAGAAGTGATCCACTTATCTGATATGAAATCTGGCCAAGTTGCAGAAACAATAAAGAGAAAGAGAGAGAGAAGAAAAGAGAGGAGGAGGGGTGGAAGAGGAAGAGGAGGAAAGAGAGAGAGAAATGAAATGGTGCAATTAAATGACAGCTATCATTTATGCATGATTATTAATTACAAAGTATAGGGGAAAGATTGTTATTAGGCATTTTTGTTTGTTTGTTTAAAGGAGACTTCAGAGATTAAACCTTCCTCCCATCTTTTTCTCAAACACACCCAAGTATCTCCCATCATTTTGACAAGGAGTTGTCTTGTTAAAGAGCTTGCAATTCCATTACAGATAAGCTCCAAATATTGATTTGTTCTTTTTATTTCCTTTCTCTGAGATAGGATGGTAGAGGTAAAAATTCTCAAATCTGTTCTGCATGGAAGCATAGAATTGGTCCAGAGACAAAGTGTTTAGATCCTTAAAGAAGGAATTTCACTGACATTCTATCCCACTAGATGTTGCTCTGGAGTCTAGGACAAAGTTTGTTTGAAGGAGACTGAAGAACAAACATAAGCAATGAATTCTATTCTAGAATGCAGCAAGTGTTGCAATGTTCAACAATTAAACTTCATACTGAAGAAACGAGTTTCAATAATGGGCAATATCTAAGTCACGTTCTTCCTCAATAGACAGATATGAATGTGTACACACAGAAAAAGATGTCAGTCAGACAGAAGGAAACACTGAATAGTAGAGAATCCTTTGCATGTACTTTATAAGCACCTCACAGTGCAGTTTTCTGTATGAAATACTTAGTGTGAGATTTTCGAGGTAAATAAGACAACTATACAAATAAAAACAGTGATTTTCCCTTTAGCCTCTCATATCTGTATCATATTGAATAAGCTAGAATAATATTCACAGAATAAATTAATGAGCAAGTGGGTGAGAAACTTACAAGATTAGCATATATTTGATTGTACATGAGTGTACCAACTCTTTTAAGGCCACTCCATCCTTGATGTATTTTTCTCCCATGCTTTCTTCTCTGTGCACATTCTTATGTTTCTGTGGACCATCCCAACATTATTTTGCTTCCTTTCTGCTTCAGAACCTGTCCAGAAAGTCTCCTATGTTGATCATGTTTTGATTTCATTACATCCTCATCAGTTCTCATCTATTTTTAGACCCTGCCCCTAAACCAAAGCATTGTATCCTCAGGATCTTAAAAGTTAGTCTTGAGCATCTGGATTCACAATCAGTTTGTCATTTTTCATCAGCGATTTAAACTTGACTGTAGAACAATTTATGTTATAACAGATTGATGTGATTTTTTCTTGTTTTAACACTAATGAAACATTTAAACAGATAATATAAAAGTGAAATAATTAACTTATGATTTCCAACTGTATGAACTTCTAACTTAGTCAAATACTCCAAAGTAGTTCGCATTTTTCTTTCACAGCAATTTTTTTAATTTGTTTAATTTTTAAAAAGTTAATCAATTCACTACACTGAAGAAATAAAACTAGTGTTCTCTGTGATTGACACCAAAATACTGAAGAAAATTTTAACCAATAATGTCTTCATCAAAAAGTTATGTCTATAATGGCATCTAAAATTGTTGTGCTCTTCCTGTGCATTCAGAAGTGTCCCATCACTTTTATTACAGAGCTTAAGTTAATAGTATCTGGCTGAGACAAGAAAAAATAATCAAGTAGAATTTTTAAAGCACATATGTAAGTTGTTCACATTTGTATTACTTATATATGTAGTACATACATACAAAACACAAGCTAATATATATGTTGTGATTTATTATGGTATATTTGTACCACAACAGTACTTATATATTACATTTATATAATATATCTTGACATAAATATATCTTGCAGTATATATCTATTATACTATATGTGTAAATTGTTTAAAATTTATATAGAATTGATGTGAAACAAAGCAAAGTCAGAGGTCTAGAGAAATGATGTGATGGGAAAAGTGTTTGCTACAGAACCCTGAGAACCTCAGCTCAG
This sequence comes from Alexandromys fortis, assembly GCF_014885135.2. Taxonomy (NCBI): domain Eukaryota; kingdom Metazoa; phylum Chordata; class Mammalia; order Rodentia; family Cricetidae; genus Alexandromys; species Alexandromys fortis. The sequence goes on from NW_026067947.1 coordinate 8,345,553, forward strand.
ATCATCCGCTCTCACTGATTAGAATTTGAAATAAAATGGTAGGCTCTAAGTTGTGCAAGATGCTATACCAGAAAAATGTCACACCAATAATTAAAGAAATCATGAAAAGAAGTGAGGCATGGGAGACATGGGAAAATATTGATGGAGGAAAGAAGGGGTGTGTGGAAATGTTATAAATACAGTTCTCATGTATCAAATTGTCAAAAATATTTTAAATTAAAAATTAGCAATATGGAGAACAATAGGAGAAGAATTCTTACCATATATGAATTCACATACTCTCAAATGATGCCCTTTCTCCATCTTCCCTCCCTCTCTCCCTCCTTCTTATAGATGCATTCTAATAAGTAAGTGAATAAAATGAAGTGAGATCACAGAATCCTCCATCACACTTAAGAGCTGTTACTTCAATACATTTGCTGTTAAATTCTTCTGATATTCAACATAATGATTTAATCATATTAAATCCAACCTTTAACACATTATGGAAATCATCTTGAATAAACAGTTATTGTAAAGTTAATATTCATTTCACATGCCTCATGAATTTCATGGGGGACAAGTTTTTTATTCTCCTACTGCAGAGGATCACGGCTGCTCCTTTTCTGGCTTAGACTTTTAGGGATTGCTGAAATTCCATCCTAAACAAAGTACTATGTGATGGCAAAGTGAAAGATGGACATAAATTCCTTACTAAGTTACTTTTGGATAAGAACAGAACTTTCCAACCTTACTAGAGCTCTGCAGCCTCTTTTGATCTTGCTTCAAGTTCTTCTAGTAAACTTTCAGATTTCCTTATCATTGGACATGATCTGCTTTTCTTTGAGATTAACACATTTTAATATTAACAAACTGTGATACAGCTTGTTTTACCAACAAAAATCAACCTCAAGAAATCTTATTAACTTAGTGAGCACTGATCACCTATTATATTGCATGCTTGAAATGTAGATATAAATGATACCTCCTTCACAATTATGAAATTCACAGGAGATATTTAGATTTATAAATCAGTAAATTAATATGATATGCTATTGGCTTAACTTTTGATAATATTTTTTTGTTTCATCTGTAATTGTCCTAACAAAATATCATAAATTCAACCATCAAAAACAAAGTATTTCTCACAGTCCCAAGATAGCAATACCAAAAGGATATGCACCAGTAGGTTCTAAGGAAGGGTATGTTCTGTGCATTACCCAGATGAACTCTTTATATGTCACACTATACAGCAGATATGGAAAGAAAGCAAGGCAGTAAAAGACATGAAGAGAGAAAAAATGGAAATGACACGTGTCCCTTCTTCTTAATAACAAGGCCAAAATCTTGTACAATTAGCATACTGCCCTTATGATCTAATTAACCTTAATTATCCCTTAATGACTCTGTCTCCAAGGTGATAGTTGACTGGTTGCAAGTATCAAATCTTTCTTCACTCTTTAATCTCCTGGTTACAGTTAATGGCTTCACACAAAGTGAGTGCACATGATTACAAAACTAGAGATCCAGGTAGGGCTTATTTCTTGAAGTTTTCTGCCCTTTGCAACACTGCTACCACAGTACCACACCAGCTTGACTATGTTATTTAGGAGCAAATCCTGAATAGGAAATACTATTTATATGAATAGGAATAGAAATACTGTTACGGACAATCTAGAATAGGAAATACTCCCTATTCTCGCTAAAGAGCAAGTGAGAAGAAACTCTGTCTTGGGCCTAAATTGCTGGTCTTGTGTTTCTGCCATCCTCTGTGAATACCATATTGTTCTGATACTTATCTTCCAGAACCTGAATGATATTGGACCTCATAGTCTTGATGAGAGGTAGTTTTGATAAGAATGAGAAGAACAAAGATACAAAGCTCAGTCATGGGTCTGGCATTGGATTTTTATTAGCAAGGATATGTGAGAGTGAGAATTATTCCCTATTCTGGCTAAAGAAGTCTTGAATTTTGAGAGACAGAAATAGCCTGAAGACATGTGTCAGTGTAAAAGATGTCCATATATATGTGCTGCAAAGGCTAATGAAATTAAAGAAAAAGTCCCAGTTCTTTCTGAAATCCCCAGTTGTACAATCTTATGGGTTCAGTGTTCTGAAATTCTTTGACAGTAGATCAGTAGGACAGACATGTTTGAGCAACCTCTCTACTTTCCACAGCTCTTTAGTAGCAGATCTGGGCAACAAGGCTTCACTACTGGGTAAATGCTATATTCATTATTACAGAACTTTGACAACCTGTCAGTGACTATACTGACTCCCAATTTCCTAAAGTTTAGCCTCTGTTTGGGATTCTGTGCCCATTACACTCTAGGTAAGCAACATTAGTTTGACTTCTTTTTCCTTTCCTTGTATCTTTTAGCATAGCCTAGGCCATGGTAATGTTTTATGGTCATTTGCTTGTGATATCTTGGTTCTGCCTGCCTAGGTAAATGTTTTCCTTGGCTAGTGGAATGCCTAACAAAATTGTTTTTTTTTTTTTGAAATATTTTTAATACTATCCTAAAATGCTTCCAGGGAGTTAGCAAGCAGAGACTTTGAGCTACTTTTCCATTTCTCTATTTTAAATGTTGACTTTTTGTTTTATTAGAATTAGTTTATGATACAGGGTCAATTTGATGCTTGTTTCAGCTAGTCCTGTTAGCAATCCAAACATCTGAGAGTTAGTTCTAGAACTTTCCCAGGACTGAGCAGTGTAAAAATATCTAAAAGTGTTCTTTTTTAAAGTGGTTTTTAAAAATGCAAATTAAAACAAGCTTCTTTGTGTCTCAGGCCCATCCAACTAGTATGTGAAATGGCATTGTCTTAAAGTTTGGGTCTATAATCTTAAGGAGAAATAGAAATTTTGAAGTTCATCTATATGTATAGAGAAAATTATTATAATCCATTCTTTCAGAGCTATATACTGAATTGCTACTGATTTGTCTCATGACAAAATTATGCAATTTTCACTCTTTCCTATGTTTTGAGTAATGTATTATAATTTTTTAAATTTTTTTCTCTGACAACAAAATTGTTTGTAATAATGTTTTTTGTACTTTGGTTTTCATAAGTAATTTAGAAATAACTGTTGAAAACAAGTAAATTAGGTATTGGTAAATGGGGTAAACATATCTTTTTCATATACGTCTGAGTTGGAATGTTACATGATAGAAATAAAATGAGTCATTCCTAAGACAACTGAAATATAGAGACATCAGTTGCTAAATATAAACTCAAGTACCCTTGCTTCAGAAATTCTATAAAAATACCTGTAATCCTAGTACTAGATGATGCTGAGGCAGAAGGATCAGAAATTCAGGCAACCTTGACTAGAAAATGAGAAAAAATGAATTTTTTTTGTAGCATAAAGTCATTAGGAAATATAAAATTCCTCATCTTAATGTACCGTCCTATTCAGAATAGAGGTCAAATGTAGAAATTTTAGATAGCTGTGATTCAGGGAAGAATGATATTTCCAAGAGTTACATATTAAGTAGTGAACTTAGAATCACAAAAAAAAAAAAAAGGATAATGCTTTCTGAGAGAATGAAGTGATCTTCAACTATGTGGGATATATAGTTACTTTTTAGTCTTTTTTAAATTTTGTTGATTTTTATTGATCTCTACATTTTTTCTCTGTTCTCCTCCCTGCCTCTCTCCTCCCCTTCAGTCCTCTCTCAAGGTCCCCATACTCCCAATTTACACAGGATATCTTGTATTTTTCTACTTCCCATGTGTATTAGAACTATGTATGTCTCTCTTAGTGTCCTCATTATTGTATAACCTCTCTGGGATTGTGATTTGTGGGCTGGTTTTCTTTGCTTTATGTTTAAAAACTACTTTTGAGTGAGTGCATGTGATACTTGTCTTTCTGTGTCTTGGTTACCTCATTCAAAATGATGTTTTCTAGCTCAACTATTTAGTCTTTATACATGGTTTCTAGTACATAGCTCCCAAATCTCCTGGAATCTTTCAACTGTTGGGGCTGGAGCCTATATCCTATTCATGGATATGGGGAGCCAGGGCCGGCTTTGAGATGGAAGATAGTCTTTGGAAAGTGGGTATCTTCCTAAGAAGCCTGGAAGTCACTTTTAACCCCTAGAAAAAGCAAAGGTTTTTAGATGTAACCACATTCCCAAGGTCAATAATTACATGGAATTTTGCAAGCTAACCATAGCTATGGCATGAACTGTTCTGTAAGGGTGGTGTTACCTATAATAGAGATGGAGCTCCACAGCATTCTATGCTTCTCCCCTATTTGGCTATTCCCAAGTTAGAGATCTTATAATAGGCAGGCAGCTGCAAAACAGTGCTTCCTTGAGTTCTGTGGACCCTTCAAATAAATTATGGAATCTGAAAGGACCGCATTGGAAGTACCACATTTTTAGCTTGTTGTTTAGAAGAAATAGAGAATGCTACCAGTATCTTAAAGAGGAATGGTTTTGTGGGCTGATCCCTTAATGTATGGAACCTCTGATGACACAGACAGTAAAATGAATCTTCATATTCGTGTTGTGGAAGTCACCATATTCTCAATGTTTGGAGGAAGAAGAATCACATTTTCATCAAGTAATTTAAATACGGAACTACACTATTAAATAAAATTTGTAAGTATATAAAAGTTAAAAATGTGTATCAAAGTTGCCACAGATGAATAAAATACCCATCTATTGGAAGAGCTTAGACCTGTATTTGGGGAAAGTAGTCCATTGTGAAGATTTTGCAAGCAGAGGGATCTAGGGAATGACCCAGTCATAGTAGGGCAAGCCTTAAATCCCAGTGCCTAGAAAGCAGCGGCAGGGGGATCTTTTGGGTTCAATGTCAGCCTGGTCAACATAATGAGTTCCAGGTCAGCGAACACAGATGCTGTCTTAGAAGCCAAGGTCAATGGCAAGGGGTTTTGATCCTACTTCATGTTCCGGCTTGGTGGGAGCCTAGCCAGTTTGGATGTTCACCTTCCTAGACATGGACGGAGGGGGGAGGACCTTGGACTTTCCACAGGGCAGGGAAACATGACTGCTCTTTGGATTGGAGAGGGAGGGGGAGAGAAGTGGGGGGAGGGGAGAGAAGGAGGGAAGAGTGGGGGAGGGGGAGGGAAATGGGAGGCTGGGAGGAGGTGGAAACTTTTTTTTCCTATTCTCAATAAAAAAAAGAAAAAAAATAAAATAAAATCAAGGAAATGGGTTGTCAGACTGAAATATATGATTAATGCAATTATCATTCTAAGAAATATATTATTCTATCATAATTTTAGAAATTATAATATTAGCAAAAATGTAAATGGAGGTAGGATCTATACAGAAATACAAAAAAAAATTCTCTAGCACTTGAGAGACTCAAGTATGTCTAAGAACAGAAAGAATCTAAACCAAAGTGACAGAAAAATTTTAAAATGATACAACTAGGTATACCATGTAGAGGATCAAAATACCAAGATGAACTGCTTAAAATTCGCAAAAAGAAAAGAGAAGGATAACAAGAAGACAGAACAAGGCTGGAGTTTTCTGTTGCTTCAGGACACAGGGGTCTAAGAGGAGGTTTCAAATTCATTAAAACACAATTAAAAAAAAAGAATTCAAACACCAGAAAATGACAACTATAATTTGAAAAAAGAATATTTTTCTCTAAAATGACATGATATTAATAAGGTAGAAAAGAAATTCACAAAATCACAGGACCCTCAAAGTGATTAAAACTTAAAATATGATATCATCATGTGTAGTAGGTGAGTTCACAAATTTGATATCTGTATATGACTTTAGAAATAGTTTTTTATTATATATTATATAAAGGGTAGATATTGGAAGGAAGGAAAGTGAAAGTAAATTTATTGATTAAGAAGTGATAAACTTTTCAGGATTTCAAATTAATTGATCAAAACACCAAAGAAATCTTTTTTTTTCAGCCCAGAAATCTTAATCATGTTAGTAGAAAGAGAAATTGGCATTCACAACATGAAATAGAAAACATAACAGGAAAAAGGGTCTTAGAAGTAGTGTGAATCAATAGTGTTCGTTATTAATGCAGATATCCTTTTCTATAGTAGGCTGTGTGTAGAAATACGTTCTAAGAGTAAAAAATAATGAGGTGTTTAAGTACAGTCCATATAATTATTAATATGGTGTGGGAGGTCTTTCTGTCTATGTGTTGTTTGTATTGGTTAGTGAATAAAGAAACTGCCTTGCCCTGTTGAACTTAGGTAGGCAGGGAAGACAGAACTAAATGTTGGGGGAAAGAAGGGCAGAGATGATGAGACTCCATGGATTCGCTGGAGACAGATGCTGGGTAGACAGATACTTTTCTCCGGTAGGCCACTGCCACGTGGTGATACACAGATTAATAGAAATGGGTTAAATTAAGATGTAAGAGTTAGCCAATAAGAAGCTAGAGCTAATGGGCAAGGATTGATTTAATTAATACAATTTCTGTCTGGGTTATTTTTTGTTCTAGCCAGGTGGCAAGGGTGAACATGCAGGCTCTTCTCCTACATTAATATAATAACCAAAACATCTCAAGCAACAGGAGGAAAGCTGGGGGATGAATCATTCAATTATGATGTTAGAATATCCTCGCAAAGGTTATTTACCCAAATATATAAATAAAATTAACTAGTAAATGAACATTCATTTTAAAGAAAAAGGAAAGCAACACAAACATATCTGGGTTTTTTTTGTATGTGAAAGATGTGATTAGAGGCGATATGTAGCACACTTCATACATTAATACAATATGAGACCTACCTCTACCTAATGCCAAGTGTATTCTGCAGCCCAAAGCAGTGAAATCACATCACTGAAGTTTGAGTGAAGCTAAATAAAAAAGATGGTAATTTTCATTTTAGTCCAATTCTTGGAACACTTATCTGTGGTGAACATCATTTCAGATTCTGTCAACCTATCTGTTGTTTCAGTTGATCCTCCACAGTCTGTGGCATTCACGTATAATTGGGAAGATTTTTTCATCTCCTACATTGTACTCTCCTTCTTCTGCCCCAGGCCTTCTCTGACCTCATGGCTGTGGAACACCCATAGGTATCCATTAAGTGTTCACATGTTTATAAAGCAGTGGTGTGCAGGAGTTAATGCCCCATGGGATGAATCTTGATCTGAAAAGCCCAGGAATGATAGACAGTTGAAATGAAATTTACTTCAGTGTGGTCTGGAGGATCCCATCAATACAGAAAGAAGTGACATATCCTTAAGTTCCCTCTTATTTATTGTGTCCCTATATTTCATGTCTGCTTCTTGAGCTCCTGTTCCACATTTGAACACTCATATACACCTTTATTTTAGTTCTGCCTAGAAGGAAGCCAAGAATATAAAATTCAGCATAAGTATATTATAAAAGAGGAATGAATTGCCAAGAGAATATTCACATCTGAGTCTTTATTCAATACTCTGGAAAAATATTAGAAAATGTTCCTTTTTAAAACTTTATTCTAGTGTATTATTATTTTG
>NW_026067947.1:8353027-8377871 GCF_014885135.2 Alexandromys fortis
TATATTTGTGCAGTATCCCCAGAGTCCAGTATCCCCAGAGTCCAGAAGAGGGCATCAGATCACCAGGGAGTGAACTAGGAGATGATTGTGAACTACCATGTGGTTGCTGGGAACTTAACCCCGGTCCTTGAGAAGAACAAACAGTGTTCTTACCACCACCATGTCTTTCCCCCACCCCCCCATCCGCCAAATTATTCTTTAATATTTTTCATGGCAGTTCTTATAAAGTAACACACAATTATATCTTCAATAAATGAGGCTTCCTGATAAAACTCCTTTGCCATTGTCCAGAACAAACTGTCTTAGCACTGGACAAATTAAGGGGATTAAAATGAAATTATAGCAGAAAATAAGAAAAGTTAGCTTTTGTATGTATTTCATCGCAGAGTTCAGGGGAGATTTCCTGCATGACGATGAGAAAGAAAATAGTACCCATGCAAGGAGAAGTTCTGGTCTCTCTGATGTTTTCTATGCTGTGCACACCAGGTATATTTGAGCCCCCAAAATTATAATGGAGAAAGCATTTCTATGATAAACCTGGGGATTATATTCCAGAATGGAATAGTAACATGTTTCAGGATACTTTAAGCACATGCTAGATTAATTTGATGTAATAGAAGCAGGACTTTTCTGGCTATCCATGGCAATATCCAAATAGATACTATTATTCCCATGTGTTCTCTTCTATGGAATGCTGGGATACTTAACTAAGAAACTTACAGACTTAATTAGCTTAATGTTAAAGAGTTCTAGGAAACAATAAGTAGTTATCAAAGCGTACAATGTGGAAAGCACCTGTTTCAAGCTATAGACTTTCAGATACCAGTTATTAATCAGTGTTTATTGGTTAAAAAGAGTAGGAGAAACTTGCAATTCAAATGACAATTATACAAAGAGATAAATTTCTACTTTTTCCTTAAAAGAAACAGTGCCTGTAAATGTAAATCCCGCTTGTACTTTCAATATCCTCTTCTGTCTTTCACGTCCTCTCATATACAAATATTGCACCGCTCACATGCATGCAGTTTTCCAAGTAAGTTTTCTTTGTAGAAAAAAAAAGCAGTGGTTATCTTCCATAATAATTGGGTTTGGAAAAGCATAATGTATACAGCTCTTAAGGATTTTTTTGAAAACTGTTTTGAATAAATAAGTAAGCGTTGTCTGTGCACCTGGAAACCTAGGGTTCAGAATCTAGGTTAAAAGTGGACAGACCTAAGTCTATGTACCAGTATACACAAGGGACAATTATTTGATTGTTTACCCCAATCTTACCTATAAAATTGCACTGCTATATCTAAGAGCAAGCTGAGAAAAACCTCTAAACTGGATTCTCATCATATGGAATAACAGCTGTTATAATATAAAAAGCCAAAAGAAGACTCCTAAATGGCTTTCCCCTTTCCTACTCTGAGACAAAGTACGCAATTTGAAGAATTATGTTATCTACTATATCACAAAAAGAATTTTGGAAACTTACCACTAATAGAGTTTGGAGAGTTGGTAGCACCGTAATATAGGTGTTTGTTTGGCTACCGGATGCCTTTAACCACAAAGTAACCAACAGGTGAGGCAGTTGATGAACTACTGGGTTCAATTAGACCAGTAGCCCCAATTACCTGCTGTGTTAAATGCATTCTTTTGCCTGGAACACATCAATACTTCTTGTAAACATTGGTCTCCTGGTGGCATGTTGTTGTTGTTGGTTTTCTTTTCCCTCAGTATTAATCAGAAAATGAGGCAAGAAGCACAGCAAAGGTCATTTCCTATCAATGAGAATCCTATTTAGTTCCAGGACCATGTTCTATTTCCAATGTAGTGCACTTCATAGAAATTTGATTATCTACATTGATGATTATTCTTATTGAAACAATTAACAATAAATACTAGTAATTTTGTTGTCTTATTATGAAAAAATGCATGTCAGATGATAAAAGATGCATCCTTAAAGAGTCTGGGACTGCTTTAGAAAACAGCTTTGAAGGAAAAACTATGTATCTTGAAGTACAGCTTCCAATATGTATGTTCTGAAACATTATCTCATTGCAAATGCATAATCACCATAAAAGAGGTGATTTGGTAGGCTGGAAGCTTTTCAGTCACATGTATTGTTTCTGAAAATATTAACCAAACAAGGGTGTAAGGAAGGACAGGTCCCCGGAATCAATTCACGACTCATACAGACAGTAAATTCTCAGCACAAAGATTTTATGTTTTTATTGCGAAGCGGCAAGTGGGAGGCAGGGCTACAAAAGTAGACAGCAAGCAGTATCCACAGCAGCAGCAGCAGCAAGCAGTAAGATACCAGCAATTGTTTTTTGCAGGAGTAGGTTGTTAAGGGGGGAAAGAGGAGTCTGTGCTGGGATGAGTTGAAAACTCCTGATTGGACACACTGGCCAAACAATTAATTTTGATTGTTGGACCTCAGTGATCTGTTTCAGGAATGAGTCAGTGGTTAAATAACAGAATGGACCTCAGGGGTTAGTTTTAAGAATGTAATCTAATGGCTTTTAGCACTGAGAGTGCATTAAAAGGCAAAACCTGTCAGTACTATGCTTGCTAAGACTGGTTCTGTGTTTGTCCTACACCAACTGCTAGAGTCATTCAAGGGCTATCATATATGAAAACCTAACAAAAGTTTCATTAATGTTAAATCTTGACGGAACCCAAAAGTTTGTGCATGTCTAATGATACTCTATCTCATGGATGGCTAGAACACAGAGCTGTGAACTATCTACCAACTGTTCTTCCTATAGGAAAGTTTTTATGAACTATGATCATGCATGCATTCCTGACTGGTGGTGAATGGTTTACCTGGTTAGTAAAAGGTCAACAAGAGCGAAGAAAGTCAATTAAACTCTCAGGATGATGGACTCCTGGAAGTAGGCTGCTTCTTCCTCTACCCTCCTCCCTTTCTTTTTTGTTTCATATCATTGTCCACAAGAGGGCAGCCACTGCAAGCAGCGCATCTCTCAAGCTGAAAAGAGTGAAAAGAATGAATGATCTGTGAGTGTTGATTAGCTTCTCTCCTTGACAACACATGGACGGCTACCACTGCTTTCTGCCTGCTTTGATTTGCAGTGGTGGTCAATCATGGCTCCTCAATATGATGCCGTTCTTCAAGCAGTAACACCACCTGTTTCCGACACCATGAATCTAATGGATGTTATCAAAGTGAAAGGGAAGAGCAATTTACATTTAGAATTCCAAACTATTCATGATATAGATTTTACTCTCCTGTAAGATCTGTAGCTTATCTGACATTCTGAAGACTTACAAAATGGCTTCTCCATCTATTTTTATTTGACACTGTGGGTTGTTTACTAACATCAAGGGATGCATTTACTGACAAAGGATGACTAGCTGTGGGTGAAAGATAGTGGCTCACCAGTTTTGCCATACCCCTTATGACTCAGAGGCAGCCATTGAAATAAAATGTTGAAATAAAATATCAAAAAAGCACATGTGCTTCCAATTCCAAGAAGACAGCATTCATTAAACACTCAGTATCTTGTAATATCTGTACTTTACCTATATGTGATTTGTGGTTATATCCATAGAGAGGAGAATATATAGGCAGTACGTACAAAGGCTCCCACAGGATATATATCTGTTTACACAGAATTCGGGTTTCTTAGATTTACAGTTACAAATGTTGAGACTTTTCATGAGGAGGCACAAACTGTTCACTTCACTCCTCCCTTGCATTTTTAATAATTATGATTATACATTATTTGACTCTTACAACAGAGAATATGTGCTGTGCCTTCCATACATACATAAGTGTTCAAAGCAATTACCATATTTAGGCCACAAAACAAGGGGCAGAGGGACATTTGCTATCCATAATATATCTCTAGCAAGATAGTCTATCTGAGGAGCAGTGAAAACCTGAGGCTAAATAATCTATCATATGATTATAAAACAAATGCTTGTGTATTGTCTACTAAAGGCTAATAGTTAAATTCTGTTCAATGAAAACCGATGAAACTCATATTGTCTGTGTCCAGTCAACATTGAAAGTCAAGGCAACAGTTTGTATAGCTCATAAATTGCAGACAAGAATGGAGAAGGCAGAACAGTTGTTCAAGCAGCTAATCTGTTAGTGAATATCCAGATTTTAGAGTTTATATGTTCTGACCTCTTCATTGTGACTAGGAAAAATGATATGGTCATAATTATTATGCATGGGAAATCACTCAGTCTTCAGGGTTAAAAAGATTAGAAGAGGAACAGCATTAATGAAATACATTTATTTTCACTGGGGCCCAAGCAATTTACCCTGCAATTTAGAGAGAGCACAATGGGCTTCATGTTAAATAATATTTCTAAAATAGTGAGACTCTTGCAGAGCAATTGGCACTCATTAAAATTCAGTGTTGGGAGCAGCAGGTGGCAAGCAGTTGCATAGAACAATTTTCCAGTGTCCTTCCACAGTTGAAGCAAAACAATTCATGTCAGAGGAGTCTAGGAGTCTTACTCCCTGTTGAAAGTGATAGTGTGTGTAACAGTTCTTCTATTTTTATATGTTTTTATTCATGGGACCTGAACTGAATTATTGCAATAGCTTTCTAAAATGTACATTTCTATAGTTAAAGGGAAATATATTCGTTTCTCTCACTGTTTTGCCTTTGAATAGCAATACATTTCATAGTAAAATGCTGTTACTTTATTTGTCAATGGGGTAGTAAAATGTGAATATCTGTAAAATTATACACCTGTAGAATAAAGTGAACAAAATTACTGGGGGCAAAAGACCATGAAAATTGTTGCCATTCTCCGTTTGTGTGCTTTTACCTAACAAAGGGTAGACATGGTTTGTGTAATTTATTTCTCTTGATATTTTAATTCTCTCTTCTCTTTTACCAACACAAGAAAGAAAACTGTAAACAGAAATATGATCTGACATTTTTTGTACCATTTGATAAAAAGCAGAGTGGAAGGATGAGCAGAATATTTCGATTCATACCACTTTTATCAACATAAAATGCTCCTTAAAGAAGAAAGGGCTTAAATATCCAGTTAATTGTTATAAGTCTGCCCAGTAATAGCTCAAAACATTATGGTGTAGATAAACCTTTTCATTATGCTTTTAAAAAGTGGAAATAAACTTTAAAAAAGCTTTTATTTTCTTCTTATATTGGCAGAGCAGTAAATGCAGTCAGGCTCCCAGTTAAAAGTTCAGGTTACAGACACTGGGGTCAAATACACCTAGATTCCAATCTCTACCTGACCTTTTACGATAGAATGATGTTGGTATGCTAGTGATTTTTTTTTTCCAAACCTCGCTTACCAGTAAAGAAAAGTTAATAACACCTTTCTTTGAAGGTTGTATTAAGAACCAAAGGAGAGTTCAGAATTCATGCCTGACACATAGTAATCTTAAGGAATTATATAAAAAATCCTTGATAGTTTGGTAATATTTTATTCATAACGGGCAAAGGAGAATGTCTTATAAAAATAGAGTCCAAGCATGGGTGATTTAACTAGTTTCACTCAGGAATCAAAGTATCTGAACAAAACATCAACCCTCAGGTGGCAAAAAAATGAAAGCAAGGGCACATTATTAAGGTTGGTAGACTAGGTATCTTTAAAGCATTTGAGAATCAAAAAGGTGCCATGATTGCTCATTGTTTTCAAATGCTTCAAGCAAGTATGTCCAACCTGTTCCACACAGACCACATGTGGCCACATGGGGCCCTGGATAGCTGTAATAAAATTCCAGTACAAATTAAATTTACAAACTTCCTTAAAGTGTTATGAGTTTTCTTTTTCTTTTTTCACTAATTTTTATAACTTAGTTGCACAGAACTTCAGAATGAAATGTATAGGTGACAACACCATTCTGTTGCAGTGTAAAATATTTGGACACGCCTGTAAAAGGATTGTTAATCCACTGTAGGTTACTTCGCTACAAGACAAAAGCAATAGCTTACTAATTGTTGGAAACAGAAGGGGTTGAGGTATTGGGAAGCCTGAAGCTAATAACACTGGTGGCTAGTTATCAGAATACTTCTTGATTAACAAGTGAGAAGCCTTGGCATTCCCTGAGAAGGTTAGGAAGAAGAGAAGCACTGCGTGGTCTCCCTCCCCCACTCTCAAAGCCTGTGAGAGAGAAATCTGTCATCCTTTAATTTATAAAAGAAAACTTCATTAGGTTATACTTTCTATGAAATAAAGTGTACCCACTTGTATACTTGATAAGATTTGTCAAATTCATATATACCTGCCACCACTGCCACAATCTAAGAGAGGTCTTCTCATTAACCTAAATGTTCCCCTTTGTCCACACATAATTAATCTCCCACCTTGGCCCCACTTAACTAGTCTCTCCCTTTTCTATCTGTGCAGAAGTGCTTTATTTATCCTAGAATATTTCTCTCTTATCATGATATTTTTGGAATTCATCCAAGTCACCTCAGCAATTTGTTTCTTTATTTCTAACATTCATTAATGTGCCACTGTGTGTTTATCTAGTCACCTATGTGTGGACTTTAGTGTTGTTCTAATTTGAATTTTCTTTGAAAAAATATGTAAATGTTCTCTGAATATTATGTGTACATGTGCTTTCATTTGTATGGAGGAAGCATAGAATGGAGACAATTTTTTACAATAGAATTTGTCACAATTTTTCTTAGTATTTTTTTGACATCTGGTACATATCTGGGACATATTTATGCTGTGACTTATGTGTGGTCAGAGGATTTCCAAGTGTATTTTCTGTTGCTGTGAGAAACACTGTGACCAAAAGTGTCTTGCGGGGAAAGAGATTATCTTAGCTTCCAGGTTACAGTTCATCATTGCAGGAAGGAAGGGCAAGATTTCAATGCAGGAACATGGAGGCAGGAACTGTGGACTTAGCATTTTTACTGGCTTTTTCTTTATGGTTTGCTCCGCTTGATTTCTTATACAATTAGAGACCATCTGTACACACCCCTACCGTGTTCTAGGCCCTTTCCTCAGATACACTAGATCTGGAGTCATAAATGGGTGTAAGCCCCTCAACATGGCTACTGGGACTTGAACTCAGATCCTCTGGTAGAAGATCATGTTTTCTTAACTCCGAGACATCTCAATAGCTTGAGACTTTATTAATAATGGATATGTGGTGGTATCACTTGGTTATAGTTTCACTGTTGATTAAAGAAAGATCTAGCTCCATGTTACCACCCTCAGCAATCTAAGTGGTCCCACTAGAATCTTAGATACCTTGGCTCAGTCTGAAAAACATTTTGGTGTGGGAGAATTGTCTGTATTCTATCAATCATGTTATAAATAAATTGCTGATTGTTCAGGCAGGAAATATAGGTGAGAAAACCAGATAGGAAGTCGAAATGATGTAATGAGAACAAGAGAATTCTGGGAAGGAGGAAATTGATTCCTCCCACTCCTGCCCAGACTACAGAAGCAGCAGGATGTGAGCTACCAGGTGAAAAAAGGTACTGTGCCACATGGCTAACATAGATCAGAAAATATGGGTTAATCAATATGTGAGAGTTAGCCAGTGAGAGGCTAGAGCTAATGGGCCAATCAGCTTATAATTTATGGAGGCCTATGTGTGATTTTCTTTGGGGCTAAACAGCTGGGGGGTACCGGCCAAAACAGAAACACCCAACAACAAGCCAGCACCTCATGTTACAGCATTTCATAACTAACTGGAGAAATAAAGTTGAAAATTTTTCTTAGAGATATTTTAATGTAAGCTTAAGCACAGGGTTAAGAAAAAGAAGGGTCCTTAGAAGCAAGTAAGATAGACCCGTGAATGGAATATGGGTTTCCTTTCAAACTGAAAATAGGCAGGGAAGTAAGATGAAAAGACGTAACCAAGGGTGGCTATGGGATTCTCGAGGGAAATTAATAATTTTAGCTCAAGGGGAAGTTATTATTTTTCTGAGCATTCATCACTTCTCTCACATTATTAACCCTCAGTTATATCTCAATAGTTTGCTGAGAAAACCCCCATACACACATCTATCTTCTCCCATTTGATAAGTCTCTCTCAGTTATCTCATAGAGGTGAGTGTATAAAAGTGTTGAGCGTAATAACCACAGACTATACTAGGGTGGCCCATGGTCAGTTCATAAGAGTTTTTGGTTAATGAGGTTACTGATTCAGAATCCTAGAAATTTACAGGTTTTTGGCTGGTAATTTAACAAGGACTTAAGCAATTGTTAAATATGTTATAATTCTTGCATCTTCTCTGAGGAGAGATTCAACCACATTCTTGAACAAGATCCTCTCCCAGGTGTTCCATCCTTCCTCAAAGGTTTGTATTTTTAAGATTAATAATTTTAAATAATTTTATAAATATTTATTTTTATTTTTCTTGTATGTATGTCTAGTTATCAGGTGTATGTGTGGTGTTCACCATAGTATAGAGGAGGGTGTGTCCCTGGACCAAGAGTAACAGATGATTCTGCATTACCATATGGGTGCTGGAAATTTAACTTGGGTCAGTCTGAAACAACAGTAAGTAGTCTTAACTACTAAGACATCTCTCTAGCCCCAAATTAAATAATTTGATCGAATACCCTTTTTATATGTTTAAATGTCTCTCAGATACTTTGGTGAATTTTTTGTTCATAGTTTTGTTCATTTTTAACTCTTTCATTATCTTCTTATTATTGCATTGTAAAAATCCTTTAATTATATTTCTGAAAAGTTAGTCACTTTCTTAGTTATGTTTCTATTTCCGTGATAAACACCATTACCACGGCAACTTATAAAAGAATGCATTCAATTAGGCTTACCGTTTCTGAATTTGGAGTCTGTGATGGGACACTAAAGGCATGGAGGCAGAAACAACAGAAAGATTATATCTTGAACTACGAGCAAGAAACAAAAGCAACACTGAGAAAGGCACTTTTGAAATCTCAAACATCCTCTCTCAGTGTCACACTTCCTTCAATAAGTCACTCATCCTAATCTGTCCCAACAGATTTACCGTCTGAAGACAAAGTACTCAAACCTAAGAAGCTATGGGAGCCATTAGTGTTCAGATTTCCATGGTCATTTTTAATTTTGATGGAGTTCAAATTTCTATGTTTCGTTTCAGGTTTTTTGCTTAGATATGCATATCAATTATAAAAAATATTTAATTTCCTTAAGCACTAAAAGATTTGTTTTTAATTTCAAGTCCTCTGCTGAAAGCAGTAAATGTTTGGGTTTTTTTTAGGTGATTATGCATTAGTTCAAATATCACTTAATAAATTGAAATGCCTTTCTTGTTGAATTTACATTTCAGCATTATCTAAAATCCGTTGATCATATATGTGAAGATCAGTTTGTGGGAATTGAAATG
Source organism: Alexandromys fortis (assembly GCF_014885135.2). NCBI lineage: Eukaryota > Metazoa > Chordata > Mammalia > Rodentia > Cricetidae > Alexandromys > Alexandromys fortis. The sequence continues at coordinate 8,362,327 of NW_026067947.1, forward strand.
TGTCTGAATTTTTTTTTCCAGCCAGTGCAATGATATAATCTGATTACTTAACTGGCAAAAAAGAAAAAGAAAGAAAAGAAAGAAAGAAAAAAGAAACAAGAAAAAGAAAAGGAAAAAAAGCAAACTCTCCAATTCTGGCATTTATTATTAAAATTTAGTATAATAAAAGAGATATCTCAATAGAGAGAGTCGTGACAGGGCTAGGGAAAAGCTGATAATAAGGAAATTTGCAGAAATCCACAAGAATGAACCCAGTAAAGCCCCTAGCAATAGTGGAGAGGGTGCCTAAACTCACCTTCACCTGTAAGTGTCATCATAGAACTTTCATTTAGTAAATGATGGAAACAAAGATCGACATCCAAGCACCAGGCTGAGCTACAGTAGTCCAGTTGAATAGAGAGCGGAGGCATTATATGAGCAAGGGGGTCAAGATCGTGAAGGGGAAACGCACAGAGACTTGCAGGAGCTCACGGTCTCCTTACTGAAAGCTGGGATCCTACATGTGGATGTCAGTTTTGTAGCCTCGTCTGCTTATGGACAGTGTGACTAGGAACTATCCCTGTTGCATGAGCTGGCTTTCTGGAGCCCATTCCCTGTGGTGAGGTGCCTTGCTCAGCCTTTGTTGGGGATGGGGAGCTTGGTTCTGCTTCAACTGAGTGTTTAACTCCCCATATGAGGCCTTGCACTTTCCGAGGAATGAATGGGGGTGGGATAAGGGGAAGTTAGGAGGAGGGGGATGAAGAGAGGTAAGGGAAACTTGGAATCATAAATGAACAAAAAATAAAATATGAGTTTACATACTTTGTTGTCAATAGAAAAATCTGGTGAAATTGGAAGAATATGTGAAATCTAAAGATTTATGGGGGTGGTATATTTCTTCACTTACTTGGGATTTTTTTTCATTATAACAAGAAAAATTTTTTGCAAATTCTCTGTCCTAGACTTAGTTTAGACATTCTTGATCTTCATTGTTTAAAGAATCAGAAAATAAAGATGGCAATTCAGCTTAAGTAGGGGCCCTGGGTAAGTCAGAAGGCAAACGGAAAGTTAAGTAAAGACAGTCTTTAAACAAGGAGAGAATGACTAACTGTTCCAATTACTGACATTATGTCAAGTAACACAAGAACTGCAAACTGGCTACTGAGAGTTTTAAATATGTGATCTAGTTTTGACCATAACAAGGGAAACTTACGTGGAATGTGGGAACAAAGGACCAATCGGACTGGATTCAAACAAGGATCAGAATGTGTACACTGGAGGTAATGCATACAGAGAGTTTTTTCACAATGAGTTGTAGTAATGAGGAGCCTGGAAATGGAGCAGAAGCTAGAGGAAATGAGATATCAAAAACATGAGTAATTTCAAAGATTTGGCAGGACAAAAGTACATTTCTTGGCTACAAGTATGAAGGGGAAGAAAAGAGGGAGATTTGAGAGTTGTGAAATGGGGAAGAATGGCTTGAATATCCTTACATATATTTATTTAGAAGTTAGTATGGCTGCCAATATGACATAGGGCATGGCCTGAGGAGAAAATACTCCATGTGGAGGAGGAACACTAGGGAAGGCTATAAGTGCAGACTGCGTGACAGATACATACTTAGATACAGTGACAGGAAAGGAACAAATTCTTTTGTATTATTTTTTTTTAGTAATATAAAATGGAAACGAGAGCAATGAAAGAGATTTCTTGATAGAATGAGTCACAATGGGGAGAAACCTAGTGCTAGAGAATTTCCCAATAATCCATAAGGATGACCCCCCAACTAAGACTTTTAGCAACAGTGGAGGGGTGCTGGAGCTGATCTTCAGACTGGTGAATACCCCAACTATCATCATAGAGCCTTCAAACAGTAATTTATGGAACCTGATGCAAAGATATACAGCCATGCACCAGGTCAAGCTCTGGGAATACAGTTAAAGAGAGGGAGAAAGGAGTATATGAACAAGGAAGGTCATAACCATGGTAGAGAAATCTACAGACACAACTGAACCAAAATTATGGAAACTCATGAACACTAGACTGACAGCTGTGGAACCCCTATAGGACCAAACTAGGCCCTCTCTATGTGAGAGACAATTGTGAAACTTGGACTATCTGAAGGACCCATAGCAGAAGGACTAAATTCTATCCCTGGTGCATGAGCAAACTTGTCGCAGACCCATTCCCTATGGTGAGATGCTATGCTCAGCATTAATGCACGGGGAAGGGGCTTGGTCCCACCCAAACTTAATGTGCCAACTTTTGTTGACTCCCCATGGGAATGCTGATCCTTTAGAGGAGTGAATGAATGTAGGAGGGATGGAGGAAGAAGTGAGAGGGTATGAGGATGAGTGGAAAGGAGCTATGTTAAATTTCTCTCTACAAGTTAAAGTTAAAATTCAGACATTATATTAAGATACATATTGTTATAAAGCTGGTCATCAAATTGGTCTTACCATCAATTCAAAAGAAAGATTATGTATTTAACAAGTACCAAATCAGTACAGCATAATGATAGGAACCTAGAATCCCAGGACTTGGGAGGCTAAGGCAGGAAAGAGAGTTGGAGGCTAGTGTGGAGAAAATTATGAGGCCATGTCCCAATATAAACAACAACAACCAAAAAGAATCACTTTCCCTATAAAGTTTTGATGATGAAGCTTGCCCATAATGACAAATGACCTGCTGGGTGGATGTAGTAACAGAGAAATATAATCTACGTCATCAAAATATCCAGTAATACATGCCTTGCTTAGTAGATAAATCAAAGTATGGTCAAAAGATACTTTTTGACGTAACCTAATGTGCTTTGTAATTTAGTTTTCCAAGCATTCATTTATTTAACCATCAAATGTCAAAAAATGTATTTTCTTTGTGTTGCACCCTGAAAATATTCTTGTGTTATAGGTATGATTGTATGTGTTAGGATCTCTATGTTCATACACATGCTTTGTATGTGTTTTAGCTTTATTCCCCAAGCAGTCTCTTCAAAAACCATTCCAAGACTTAGTCATACCAAAAAGTTTAGTCAGAGAACTCTGTGTGAAACACGACGAACATTTATTTATTTAATTGTTTTTAAACAAAACTGTTACACAAACACAGGCAAACTCCTTCCTTACCCAGGAGACTGTAAACACACTGTTTATGAGAGCAACACTATTCTTCTGGTCTATTTGACTCCACTTTATGTAATCTGCTATCTTTAAGAAGTCTAACGCACATATTTCACTTAGACGGGCTTTAGGGATAGGCCTTTGATTTTTATTTCCCCTTTCTCTTCACTCTCACTAGCACCAGGAGCTGCGGGCATGTTTCAGAAAGCTTCTGTTTGAACACAGTATAAATTGGTGCAGACCCTTGACCAGCTTAATCTTTCCTTGCAAATGACAATGCAGCGAAACCAGAGAAAGAAAGAAGGAAGAAAAAAAAAACTACTTCCTTCCCTGTTGGATGCCTAATAAGTAGTTAGTCTGACCCAGTTTTCAATAAGAACAATTTTCTGATGACCCGAAAGGAGTGACTATATCTAGTCAAAGAATAGAGGTGGGGGGAGTGAATTTAATCTTTCTTGCCGCTGGAATGGCAGCTGCTCCCAACTGCCTGAGTCTGTGAAGGATGGGGAAGACAGAACTGGCTTTCAGTGTGGAGAGAATTTTCCCTTTGAATATTCTAAACGGGAGCTTTGCACATGTGCCTCAAGAACTAATTGTCTAGGTTCCGTCAGGAATGCAGCAGGAGAGGAGCGTATTTCATGCTTAAGACCAGAGAGGAGCCACGCAATACTCAGTGGATAAAAGGCTTGCAGTCCCAGCTGGGAAAAAGAGTCCCATTATCTCCCAGCTGCATAGACATTCCATACGGCTTGGTTCTGCTTGGATGCACAGCATGCCTGGCTGAGAGCTCCAGACAGAGTTCTGCAGAAAAATTGTAAAGATCCCGAGACATTTCCCTGCTAAGATCCGTAAGTACAGAATTGCGCTGTCTGCTGCAATGAGAATTTTGCTGGTCAAGCTGCAGCTTTTCTTGCTTTCTATCTCTTTGTATTAGTATAACAGGTAAAAGCTGGGGTTGTGTGTGTGGTGGTGGGGGGAGTGTCTGTTTCATTGATGCTGTGTTTTTATAATGCTGATTGTTTAAAAACGTTTATTCCCTGTGAGAGAAAAATGCATTGAATCTGTATCGGGAGATGTAGGATCAAACCAGGCAAAGTGAGACTACAGGTATATTTTTTTTTCAATGTTTCACTAGTCTGCTGCAGTAAAACTAATGGGCAAGACTGGATGACAGTGCTAATTCTGATACTTTCGGATGGCCACACGCCCTTTCTGAAACGGCAGACAGATCGGAAGATGTGATTGCTTTTTTTTTTTTTTTTTTTCCTCCAAGGGCTGAGGGGTGGGGTTTGCAGTATCCACAGATGATTTAAAGGAACGGCTATAAACGTTTCCTTGGGGAGGGTTTTCACAACGGGAGAAACACAGGAGTGGAGGTCAAATGGGTGCACCAAATTTCCTCTGACATTTTGGTTGCACCCAGCTTAGAGATAAAAGCTTGTGAACTCACACTCCCTCCCCATTTATCCCAGCTAAGCCTGTTACGATAAGGATCTTATAATACTTTATGAAAGTTTCAGGAGTTGATGACTTGGGAGCAAAACTTTGTAGAGTTCTCAGATTAGCCACTACATATGTCCCAGTGTTAACATGATAGTGTAACATTGGGGGTTTGGGGGAGATTGGAATTTATAGTTCTTGTTCCTCCAAATGAAACTACTTAAGTTTAAATAATCAGCATCCTGCCTATATCCTCTGAGAAGCAAGCATTCACGGAATAGCAAATAGAAATTACACAGAGCAAGAAAACAGGGAGAACAACGGCATTATAGATTTATCTTGAGAATAAGGGATTTATAATATTCTATAGTGACAGCGTTTCTCAAAGATACCTATAAGCCAAGGAATATGTTGGCTATTGAATTTCATGTTCTAAGCAATTTTCATGCATCTGATGGATTCATTTGTCACCTTTTAAAACCACTGTTGTTGAAATGTGTCAACAATTTATGTGCATTGCAATTTATAAAGAAATAACATATTTGAGCATAGTTTTTTCTAGCCCTCCCCTCAACATGTGTAAATATATACATTTCCACTAAACAAACGTGTGCTCACAAAAATGCTGGCACAAATTGTATATCTAACAGAAATACAGAGACGTTTCATGTTTGTTGCTTCAAAGATTTTTCTTAGCAAAATCATGGCTATGCAGTACAAAGATTTTCAATCAAGAAACTTTTATGTAAAGGCCTTATATGAGGTTATATAAATTAATAAGTTAGCAGTTCATAGCAAGAACTTAAAAATTGCTTAAAATAAAATGTGATTCTTTATTTTCATTGATCATTTCTAAAGAGCTGTCTTAATTTTATTTTCAATATATATGTGTAACTTTCTTTAATGAAGCTGAATTCACTTGGTCACTTACAGATGACCACACATTAGGTGTGGGCTTCCCATTTCCCATAAAATGATTTGTGTTTTGAAGACAGTTTGAAGTGTATTAAGTTGACAGTGAGCTTCTAGTCTTCAGATGAGTTAAAAAAGTATAAAAAAATTGATACCTTTTGATTTTACTTTCAGAAGGAAGGGGATTATGAAATACTCATTATGTAGCTACATATTTATACTCACAACATGTAAAGTAGAAGGTGCTATTATCAGCTTCAATACTTGAAAAAATAAACAAGCAAAATATGAAAACTTGAAAGAGAGATCACATCCTCTAAAAATAACAATGATGAGGTGTTATTTCTTTGTGCTTAAACTTCTCTTAATAAGATGGGATGGGGAGAAATGTACTTTATAGAGAATGGTTTTTTATAGTATAGCCATTTTCTCAGAATAATGAGTACTTAGTGTGATGATATCATCAATAATTTGACAGATATCCTTGCAGAAGAATTTATCTTACTCTATAAAACAAAAAAGAGGTAAAATGATATAAGTTGCCAAAATTCTGTTATATATTTGTTTGCAGTAAAAATACTAGTTTCAGAAAAATAACTCTATAGTTATAAACAAAAAAAACTATGAAAAAAATAATTATTTGGAGTTATTTTAATACATATTTAAATGTTAATCAGTTCTCAAAATACCCATCATTGCCAACAGAACCTTGCTTGGAACTCTTTACAGATCCCTGTTCTTTGTGTTCTCTGGAAAAAGAAGTAAAAAGACAAAGTAGGTTATAGAAAAGGGTGGGCTCTATCAGCAAGTATAGTTGGTACTCTCAATGTATGATGGTAGCCAGTGGCTAAGTAGATCACTGAACAAAAAAAAAAAAAAAAAAAAAAAAAAACTCTCTCAAAGTGTGGGAAGGGAAAAAAGCCAGGGACATGTGCAAATTTATATTTTAGACAGATTTTATCTTATGTCTAAAGTTTGTAGTGCACACTGCATTTTTTTAAAATTCTTACTCCTGTCTAGGTGATTGACAGAACTATTTGTACTGATGCTAGTGGAAATAGTATGTAAAGACACTTGCCATATAGTAGACGTCTAAGGCTAAGGGCTTTTGAGCCAAGATTAGACAATGATCAATTAGTGACATTCGTGGAAGTTTAGACGCCATGTGTCCTCTCAGGGGCCAGATAAGCCAGATCCTGTGACTCTGAGAAATAGAACACCAAACGTACAGCCCTGTTTTTATAAGCCATTGGTTATAAGTGAGGAATTTCTCTCTAATGTCCTTATGTCTTCTAATGTCTAATTAGTGATCTAAAATTTCGCCTTCAATTCTCGAAGCTCTGGGAACATGTAGAAGGTTGACATCTAGTCCTAGCTATTTTTCTGCCCAAGTGGGATATAGAACAATTTAAGGCTTCTACTTAAGTTGACTCTCAAGTCAGGTAGGATGGTCAATAAGAACTAAAGTTAAACTGATTGGAAAATAAATAAAATTTAAAGAACAGATAGATAAGCATACCAGATGGAGATTAATCATAGGAACTCTATTAAGCTATTATTCTTTCAGCCTTTTTGACAACTTTAAAAGTAATGTAAACCCTGTGTGTGTGTGTGTGTGTGTGTGTGTGTGTGTGTGTGTGTGTGTAAGATAATCAATTCAGAAAATTAAATTATTGACATTATGGTAATTACCCAAATTTCATTTTAGATTCCTTTCAAATTTGAAACAACTAACACTTTCCTAACCAGCATTTAAACCCTGACTCACCCTTGGTTTTGGGGTGGGTGGGTCCCACTTTCTGGAAATATATAAGGAGACAGTCACATGTTCACAGTTGTGTTCCTGATCATTATTTTACTTTGCGCAGTCAAGACCAGTTATCATTTTACAATCAAACAGTCATACCTTTGAGAAAGCCATACATATTTGTAAGCACTGTTGTAAACATCTCATGTTCAAAGTTATTACCCAGAAAAGTTAGCTGTTGTTGAATATGACTTTTTTTTTTTCTCTCAGATGAATGCTTTGGAACCTCCAACAATAATGAATGTTCTCATTATTTTTCACTTCCACATTTTTTCTTAAAATATTCCTATAATTGGTCAGTCTAAGGAAATATTATCTTGCCATTACTTTAAGATTCTTCTTTTTTTTTGACCGAGAGGAATGTAATTATGTTTTACACATAAAGGTCAGGAAAACAGTAGAGATAATCTGAAACACTGCTATGGTGAGATTAAGTACATAAAGGTCAAATTAAATTACCACTCGATTGTTAAAGGTAGTTAATTAATATAAAACTCATACAATTGTTTTTCACATAATTTATTAAATGTAAATTTAATAAAAATTATATCAGTGTATTGGCTATTATAATTTGTAAGTTATTTAAGTATTTTTTCTAGGAAAAATTGAGAAGTCAATATCAAAGATTTATGATCCAAATAGGTAGGATTCATATATCAATGTTTTCTTCATATCTATTAACATTTTATTATCTGATGGTATTTCAAATACAATTAAAAATTTAAATCCTTTCTATATTTGTTATGATATGTTTTGCATATATTTATACTATAGGAGGTTATGAGTGCCCTAATATTTCTGATAGGAAAATAATCTTGTTCTTTGGATAGCAATCATCTATGCAGAACCCATTACTGAGATTTTGATTCATATACAAATAAGATTCTCTCATTGCACCAAGGTTTTTAGTCATGTGTTTTTAGTTTCCCTACCTAATACCCCAATACTTGAGAGCATGAGCAAACCAACTGTTACCCTTTTTCTTTGATTTCTTTATTCTTCCTTTCTCTCTTTCTTCCTTTTCTTTCTTTTGGGCTGACAATTTTGTCCATGTTGATTCTTAATTGTACATTTTTCATATTTATAAAAGTATTCAAATTTGTTTTAAACTTTGCACTTTGTTTCATTATTGTCTCAAATGCTTTTCTTTGATTGTATACTTTCTGTTACAGTGTTCATCTCTGAAATCCTTTCATTTCCCTCTACAGATTTATGTATCTTTATCATTTGACATGTTCCTTTGAATGCTGAATTTCCATTTTAAAATATGTACAGAAAGAGTATGTTTAGAGATATTAAAACTATGCCAGAGTAATTTCTCACTACTTTCTGAAAATTTAGCTATTATTCTTTAGATTTATGTTTTTCAATTACATAGTATCTTTGCTTTATTTCCCCTTAAATCTTTTTGTTTCAAAATGTGTTCATGAAAGATCCTTAGAAACAAGCATAGGGATGATTTTAAGATGCTATAAAAAACTCATAGAGTATATGATAACACCAGGAACAAACCCTGGTTAACAGGCCTGGTTCATACAACAAACAAGTGACTTTGGGATGCCAACATGACCTTCATGTCCCACATGAAACATATCTACACCATTATAATTAATGACTATATTAGTGGGAAGTACCATGTATGTGCTAGTGCAGGAAGCATATGGAAACTTCTTTATTCAATTTTGATGTGAAATGCTACAAGAAAAATAAATTTTATGAGATTTTGAAATGTGTGTCCTACAATTACTTTAAATAATGTTACTTTTTTGGAATGAATTCAACTCTTCGCAAAGTATCAAGCACTTCGATATTTGTTGTACAATCCCTAGGTATTTAGAACTTTAATATAATTGTATATCCACAATATACACCTTTGTATTTAAAATTTGTCATTTTATTGTCTTGAGGCATGTGTATCCTCCCATTTTTCAGATGATTCTGTGACCGGAGATATACAAGGCTTTTAAGCCAAGGCTCTCGATGGTGGGAACTTTTAATATTCTCTTCTGTCATTTCCCATCCTTCAGGGTTTGAGATATTATATTATCTTAAAATAAAAGAGAAATATCTCACAAAGACAAAAATAAACATACACTTGGCACATTTTCTCTATATCACCTAAAGTATGTGTTTTTAGTGTTTGGAAACAATGGAAATTTGTTTCAGGTAGTGTGCTTGGCATTGTGCCCACAAATACTGTCTCCAGGGTCAGAAAGACTTTGCTGTTTTCCTTTGTGTTTTCCCAACACCATAAGTAGATTTTTTTTCTTTCTTCTCTTTGTTTCTGTAGAACAAGACTTGAATATAAATATCTTTGTTTTGTGAGTTTTCAGTAGTATCTTTTAGTTTTTAAAGGTCCTTTTATGCAATTTTTACTCCAAAATTGTGACCCTTGAGATTTACATGAACAGAAGTCATTGTATCTGAAATTGAGGGTTTATGTGTTGTGTACAGGTGAGTGTGTGTGTATGTGTATGTGTGTGTGTGTGCATGCTATGATTGGATGTGTCTGTAGGAATCTAACTTCAGCACTTGGGCATCTGAGAAGCTAAAGCAAGAGGATAATGGGTTTTAGGTCAGCCTCAGATTGATAGCAAAATAAATGAGAAAAAAAATTGGAGCCTGGGTATTTAGATTTCGTGTGTCTGCAATGGCAATATAGCAATGGCCTCTCTACATCTCAGTTTCTCCATTCATAGTAGAGATAATAACAGTATCGACTTCATTGTATTATGAAGAGAATTAAATGGCTTAATTTGTGAAAATATCTTGGAAGAAAGCCCAGCAATTAATAAGCTCTCTATGTGTTCATTGGTTCATTATAGTTATATTATTACTACTATAATATTTGTCTATTAGCTTTAGAATCAATTGAGTAAAAATAATATAAAACAATGAACAGAATGAAAATTGTAATCATCATCTTATCAATTGTATTGGGTATTTAGTAGAAAATTTAATTTGGTGTGTAAATCACCAAACTGGAAATAAAAATAGTGCTTATGAGAAAAACGTGAAAAGACTCAGAGACACTAGTGTGTGGATACATAAAAACTAAAAATAGTTTAATTCTACAGACCAAAAGTATTTGGACTTGATCAAGAATTTAATTTTCTGTTCATAAAAGCAGAGCACAAAATAAAATGAGAGAATTCCATAACTATGTTTGCAACAAAAAAGTTGCAAAAGCTTCTGTATTTTATTATTTTTGTTATTTAATTTTTGGTATGTTTAATATAAAAATAACAATTTTCTGTTGTTTGAATGAGAAATGTTCCTCAAAGGCTCATGTATTTGAACATTTGATCTCCAGTAGATGGCACCATATTGGTAGGTTATTAAACTTTTAAGGAGGTCCAACATTGCTGATACATCTCTGTTGGTTTGGAAGGTTTATAGACTAGCCCCAGTTCCTCCTAGCTTTCTTTCCTTCCTGTGTTCAAATCAAATGCAATTAACCAATTTTCCATCCCCCATCAGTATGTCATGATTTTCTCAGTATTATGGACTTTAGCTCTCTAGATGTGTCAGTCAAAATAAGTTCTTCAACTTGCTTTTCATCATTATTTTATCACAGTAACATGAATGGGACCAGTATATGTCCACAAATTAACCATGCATGCAAAAGCAATAATAAATTTAAAATTATAATGGATGTCTTAAAATAAAACATAGATACTGTTTATCTGTTTATATATTTCCAGTTTCACAGTTTCTATATAGTTTAGATAGATTCGATAGAGAAATAGAGAGAGAGAAAGAGAGAGAGAGAGAGAGAGAGAGAGAGAGAGAGAGAGAGAGAGAGAGAGAGAGAGAGAGAGATGAGTTTCTATAACCTCTGATGTCTGTTTTCTTCTTTTTTGGCTATTGAAATTGTGTAGTTACTGTGCATTTCAGTCTTGCAACATGAAAGCACTTTAATTTACTCTTTGAAGACTTTTCTTCATCATTTCCTTCATCTATTCTTCTCTTTTAGGTTTCCTAGCAAACTTTTAATAACTGCCATTCTATGAAGCTGCCTTCCTCCCATTTATATTTTATACCTTTAGCTTTGAAAAGGAAAACACATCTATTTTCCTGTGTATCTTTAAATATTTTTCCAGTATTTTGTGACTCTTCCCTTTTTATTTTAGAAATGGCTTTTGATTTTTGTCTGATTTTTAGGCTCTAGGAGAAAATCCCTCTACATGGTACATTATATTTTTGTTCCTTTGAATTTTCCCCTATGACAATTCACCTGCAGTAAAAATTTTCTGAGATACTCATTTTGAGTCCTGAGTCCATCATAGAGATAACTCTCTTCACATTTGCCTACAGAGGAACACAGAAATGTTCTTTTCCTCTTTGTTTCTCTTCATATATTTTAACCTGAAATTGCTTACTTTAAATATCTATTTCCTGTGCAGACAGAGTGAGTTTGGTCCTTATAAACAAGGTTCAGCAACTCACTTTCTTCAGGAAACCATGGTCTCCTCCTAAGGTCTCATATCTAATTCAAGGTCATTTGCTTTTAGGTTGTTTGCAGTTCATCCCTGCCAGACCTTTAAAGTATCTCTGGTATGCTTTTCTTCCAGGAGGCCTTCAAACTTTATAATTTTCTGGTGCTAGTTCTTTTTAATGGCATTCCAATGGCCTCATACATTTCTGCTGCCAATTTTTCTGTTTGCTTGGTGGTACTTTGAAAAGGAAGGACTGTGTTCAAGACAACAATCTGAACCATTTGTTTATATATGATACTCTAAGTACTCCCCCCTTAGTAATTAAGATTCATTTTCCCCTCTTCTTGAGTGTAGTATGTGTGTTTGTATGTATGTATGAGTGTAAGAATACATATATGCACACATGTGTATCCACTCAGCTGCCATTATGTGCATGGTGTGTGTGGGGGATGAGTAGTAGGCCAAAGTCAGCATTGAGTGATTTCTCTACCATTCTTTATATTAGTATTTGAAACAGGGGCTCTCAGTGCACCACAATATTTGTTCAGCTAGGCTGACTGGCCACTGAGGTCTGGACAGTCGCCTGTCTCTGCCATGACTGGCTCTTTAGTGGATGCTGGAAATCCCAGCTCAGTACATTTTTAAAAGACAGCTGCTTCTCTCAGTGAGCCATCTTGCTAGCGTCTAACTATTTTTTTCTTTCTTTTCTTTTCTTTACTTTTTTTCAACATTTTCAAATAATTATTTTTGCTGATTTTTAGGAACAATATTCAGTCCTTTGAACAAAATATAACAAGGAATCATCAAAATCACTGGTTTCTATCTTTTCATTAGTTATACAAATACTATAAATTGTTAAAAGTTATAACTTAAAACAGAATGATCATCTCATGAAATAGTAGGTTAGAACATAGTCAAGAATAGTTAGGAAAATTAGATGCTATTCATTTAGATACTTTAGTGCTATTGCTGCATTAACTTTTTAAGTCTAATGGAATATTTTTTCATAAAATATGTAACCAATTATTCTGAAACACTAACACAGCAATTTCCATGACACATTCCAAACTTAGGACAAACAAATTACCTTTGCTTTTAATTCCTCCTGATGACTGACAAAAACAAAATTAGATGGAAATTTTAAAGATTTGTTTATTTATATATTTGTTTATTAATTTTATATACAATGTTTTGTCTGAATGTATACGTGAAGGCCAGAAGAAGGCACCAGATTTCATTGCAGATGGTTGTGAGCCACCATGTTGTAACCCAGAATTGAACTCAGGACCTCTGGAAGAACAGCCAGAGCTCTTGACCTCTGAACCATTTTTCATCTCGATAGAATTTTTAATACCTAAAAGAGAACCAGTTTCCTCTTATTCCGAAGAATGAGATTGAAGACGCCTTCTGAAGCCATTAGTAACTTTTTACTCATGTTTACAAGATGCTGTTGTGAATTTGTAGTCAGAAGAATTTAGACATTTTCAATTCAAAGTTTTATGTGTATATTATTTCAAGGCTAATGCTCGTCTTCACACGCGTCTGGCTGAAGCTGCTGGAGATCATATATCTGCATGTAATGCACTGCAAGTTTTGATAAACTTTGGGAACACTATGGATTCTTGGAATAGCACACGTAGAAAATGAAAAGCACCAAAGACAGAGCACATCATTTTCTTCTCTGCCTTCTGTCAGTCTTCCAATCAGGACAAAGCAGTAAGGGAAGAGAAGATTGAAAATCAGATTTGCTGTAAGTTTCATGGTAAAGATTTTTTTTTTGAGTGTCAGAAAGGCATTTTAAAGCATGTGACATTAAAATATTTCCTAGGCAACAGCCTCTTAAATATGCAAAAATATGAGTCTATGCTCCTCATAGATATTCAAAGTATGACATCACACTGCAAAAAGAAGTAGTAAAATTTTCCAAGAGCTATACTCTCCAGAATTTTTTGTAGATGTATTCCTTGGGAATGTATATAATATAAATACATGTATGTAACAACATTTAATGAAAAATTTAGTTGAGAAATTTGAAAGAGAACAAGGAGGAGTATATGACAAGACTTGGGAGGAACAAAGAGAAGGGAGAAATAGTGTAATTATATTATAATATCAAAAATTGAAAGAAATAGTTTAGAAAAAAGATGGAACACATGAAAAATTTGTGCTCAAACAAATTACCTTAGAACAGTGCTGTGTTATATGTATTTTACAGATGCATGCAGATGTATGGGCTCTGTCCTCATGCTGCTGCCTTGCGTAGACCATGCCTATGTGGTTTGTAGATGAAAGACAGACGGAAGTACTTATTGTTAAGTCTTAGAACACATCACTACTGAGTCAAGTACTGATGCAACTTATGTCCTGGAGATGCAAAGAATGCTTATTTTCTCTCTCTCTCTCTCTCTCTCTCTCTCTCTCTCTCTCTCTCTCTCTCTCTCTCTCTCGTCCTCTGTCTCTGTCTTTTTTTCTCTCTCTCTGTGTCTCTTTCTATCTTTTTGTCTGTCTGTCTATCTCTCTCTTTGTGTCTCTATCTTTCTGTCTGTCTGTCTCTCCCTCTCCCTCACACACACACACACACAACACACACACACGTGCTCACAATGCAATGAAGAAGAAGAGACTATCTATTTGAGGGATACAATGGAGATGCTGGGGGAAGGAAAGGGAGGAGAGAAGTGATGTAATTCTATTTCCATTAAAAAATCTTAAAAATAAATAAAAATATTCCACTCAAAAAGGGACTGAAGACCATAATAAAAGTAACTTAGTTGCAATGAATGGGATGGGAAATCAAATAAAATTTTCTGGCATGCACACTCTCACTATCACTAATAAGTCTTTTAGCATTAACAGGTTATTTCACTTCAGACACAACAGTTAAGTTTTCTTCCTCCCACAATGAAATGTAAAACAGCTCCAAGAAGTAAATAATACCAGTGAGGTTTCAAGATTCATTGGTATATACTTGAGTTACAAAATAATTTTAGGATTCCCAGACTTTTCAAAAGCTGCATATTATCTCCTTTTGTGAATTTATTTCTGTGTGAAAACAACTTCTCGGAAATATTGGAGTTAGCTTAAGTAATGGTACAACATACTGAATAACCAGAATTGTGCTTGGTGAGTAAAACTATGGCAATAAATAGCAGTAAATCAAAAGTTAAATAAAATGGCATCTTACAATGAAACTTGTCAGTATCATTTTGATAGGCAGGCTAAATATTATATTATTTTGTATCTATTATATATATATATATATATAGTGTATCATGTTTTCTTGTAATGACTTTTTAAAAATAAATTTTGAATGAAACACAGATGAAGGAGAACAAGGGAAATACTGGTTTATTCCCTATTCTGATTCAAATTAAGTAATCCCAGAGAGTAGGGCATACTAAAATGATGATAGGATAAAATATTTTCACATAATGACTTTCTTCTCTTTAGTTTCAAACTGAGGTAAATAATTCCAGATTATCCATAAAGTTTAAAATCTGTCTAAAACCCAGCAGATTAATGAGAAATTATATCCCATTGAATAGTTGCAAATTTTTCTTATTAAGTGGTTCATGGCCCTAGCATTAATAAAATATGTTTCCAACAAGAAATAGAACTTTTTCTCACTAAGATGGTGGAATCAAGTCAAAATTCCTATCTATATTCTTAAATCCCATTGCTAAATTATGGAGAATTGCAAGCACTACAAATTGTTTTTACAACCATTTCCTATTTATAAACATCGCATTTACTTATCAATTAAAATTGTAATTAAAAAACTTACACATGGGAGGGGGAGAGGAGTGAGTGGAGGGGGAGGGAAATGGGAGGCGGGAAGGAGGCAGAATT
>NW_026067947.1:8379775-8415099 GCF_014885135.2 Alexandromys fortis
TCTCTCTCTCTCTCTCTCTCTCTCTCTCTCTCTCTCTCTCTCTCTCTCTCTCTCTCTCTCTCTCCCTCTCTATCTCTGTGTGTGTGTGTGTATTGTTGAGTTTTCAGGAATTTACTGCAACACAAAAAATTAAGAGTAAATATATATCAGTGGTTCTGAACCTGCGGGTCTCAACCACTTTAGTGGTTAAAGGACACTTTCACCAAAGTTCCCTAAGACCATATAAAAACACAGATAATTACATTACAATTTATAACGGTAACAAAATTATAGTTATGAAGTATCAGTGAAAATAATGTTACGGTTGGGGTCACCACAATATGATGAACTGTATGAAAGGGTCACATTAAGAAGGTTGAGACCCACTGATATAGATAATGAGTGTAAATGACTTTAGATTAAGAAATAATTTATACACCAGAGAAAAATCAAATCTGTTTAATTATGTGAACTTTTCCTCTCTGAATATCCCTCAAAATGTGAAATGTATAGTTTGGAGCCCCAATCTTCAGAGCAAGAGAGGATATCTATTTATTTTATTTTACTTTAAGTTACTATATAGCACTTTGGCTTTATATATGATGCTATTTTAATTCAGAATAAAATAATGCAATCAGATGCTTAACTTCAAAGAGAGAGTTTTAGGAATGATTTTTTTATTTGATTTACACCCAAATACATTCCCAGCTTTTTTTTTTTTTTTGGCACATTTCACTTTAAAGAAAAACTTTTAAAAATAAGCCATAAAAATATGTTTTTCTTATAGCTTTGAATAATGACATTTATTATCATCTTAAACTATTATATCATTCAGCTTTCTGTTGATATTTTTTAAAGGTTCCAAGATAAATATCCCATAAAGAGGCAAATTTAGATGAACTCCTGGTTTCAGGAGTTTAGCCCTTGATTAATTGGCCCCATCCACTTTAAGTCTGTGGTTAGGTAGCATATCAGGATATGCCAGAGTCATGTAGCTCAGGGAGCTGCTCACTTTGTGGTGTCTTGGAAGCAAAGAGAAAGGGAAATGAATGGCCGGGTTCTTAAGATTATCTTCTAGGGCACAACCTCATTTTCTCACTTTTTTCCCTAGGATGTCACACTTGTTTCCACCTCTCCCTAGTACTGTGTAAGGTAGGAAAACAACATGTGGGATTTTAAATGAAACTTACCACCATAGCTATACTTCCTGCAGGAAATAACTGCCTCTATATTTTAGAAGTTTGATCAACAAGTAAATTTGCAGACATTTCTGAGACCACAGCCTGCCTCTTGGACTGGATGTTTCCCTAAATTTCAGTTTAAAGGAAAAAATAACTCACAAATGGTGATCTCACTCTAAACAATTCAGAAGTATTTTTAGAAATCACAGAGGAGGTTTAATCTGAACACCATGTAGTCCAATGTATTTAATATAAAATGGACTTCAATAGCGATACTAGTTAATAGAAAAAGAACACATTTAAAAACAGGATCCTACCACAGAGAAGGCAGAAAAATACTTACATAATACGTGCTATTGCTTACATTTAGAACTGTGGAGTGCCCATTTCCCTAAAAGCTCTGCTATTCATTGAAGAACTAAATTTTAAATTAATTTGACTCTATATGGCTTGTGACATGACAGCGTATTGACTCAGCAAACTGGAGAACACTAATTTGCAGCTGTCATTTTGCCAATGTCAAATTGCCACTTTTTATTTTGTGCATTGTGAAAAGGCACTAAGACAACGTTCCCTGCTTAAAATTAAATTGATCTTTAAATGTGTCATTAATCATATTTTAGACTGCAAAAGATCAACACAAAATTGGCCCAGAAGTTTAATGCTTCCAGGATGATGAAAGTGAGCAGTTTAAGAATATTTAACCAGGCTCCAGATGTGCCGGTTAATTTCTGAAGATGTTTGTGCTGCTACTTTGTGACTTGCATGCTAGGAACTAATGTGTGTAATTAGCATTATTTTAGAGCAGTGGCCCCAAAGACAGACATCTATCGGAGCTGGGGCCGAGCCAGAAAAGAATCACATGAGATGGCTTTGCAATGAATTGAGTTGCAGAGTCTGCTGACAGAAATTAGATAAAATTTAGGTCAAGAGAGTCAAAATCGAGTCACATACAATTATTTAGAGGTGTAAGTTGTCCTCCCCCTAATATATGAAGAGCTTAGTCATATAGTATTCGGTTTTAATGAGTATAAATATTGCTAATATTCAGCATGTCTGTACATTTTTTATACAAAAAGTTACTCTGGTAATAAATATCTACTAGAATATACATTTTTTATTAAATTTTTATCTAATAATTTGTGAACTGATTTGAGATGGAAAATGCTTCTTAGAATAACACTGAATAACTGTAGAATAAATATATATTTATCAACCATGTTATTAATATCACTGAGTTAAATTTAAAATTGTAACTGGTACTGTTTGTACATGTTTGGTGTAAAAGCACTTGTATTTAAGAGCTGAATGAGCCTATGTAGATTGCACTTGTCTAGAAGTCTGCAGTGTTAATTCTGAATTAAATAACAGATTTTAGACTTTAAGATATAATCCATGTGGTGGTTAATTTTCATTGATGATTTTATGGGATTTAGAATTGTCAAGGAAACAAAATGTTGGATGTGGGGGCTGGAGAGATGGCTCAGAGGTTAAGAGCATTGCCTGCTCTTCCAAAGGTCCTGAGTTCAATTCCCAGCAACCACATGGTGGCTCACAACCATTTGTAACGGGGTCTGGTGCCCTCTTCTGGTCTGCAGGCATACACACAGACAGAATATTGTATACATAATAAATAAATATATTTTTTAAAAAAATGTTGGATGTGTCTATACCTGAGCAGTGAAGAATTTTGCTAAAAGTAAGTGCCCTGGCTCGGTGGTCATGGCTCACGCCTTTAATGCCCACACTAGGGAGGCAGAGGCCAGTGGATTTCTGTGAGTTCAAGGTCAACCTGGTCTGCAAGAACTAGTTCCAGGACACAGGCTCCAAAGCTACAAAGAAGACCTGTCTAAAAAAAAAAAAAAAAGGAAGTGCCCTGGACAGAATACAAAGGGGAAAACAAACCCTGTATGGACAGTGCTTCTCTCTGTCTCTTCAATTTAGATACCATATGACCAACTTCTGTGCATTCCCACCATCGTGCTTTCGTCCCCACCATGGCAGATTATGCACTCAGACAGTGAAACACAATAAATTCTGACTTCCTTAATTTGCATTAACCAGGTGTTATGTTAGCATGTCAAGGAACATAACTATTACAACTTAAATTATATAGACATTCTCTAATTTTTAAACTTCTGAAAAGCTTAAAAGAAATAATGACTAAATATGAGAGAGACAAATAAGATTTAACTTTATGAAAGTTTTCTTTGGCTTGTTCCTTACACAGCATTTTTTTTTTTCAAAATAAAGAAAAAAAATGGAATATTTCAACTTTAAAATAGCACCAAGCATGTTTAAGTGTAATGATGTCTATTATCAGGGGGCCTTAATGAAATATGTTTATTATTTCCAACCCTACATAATGGAGTACTTATATTGACAATTGTGAATTTTTTATCCTTTTTGCATATGTTTTGGAAATGTGCTCTATGTGTGTGCAGTCTGTATGTACATGTGTATGGGGAGAAGCATATGTGTCTAAGCAGAGACCATAGGAAAACATCTGTTTCCTTTCTTACCCCATTCTATGCTATTTCTTTGAGATAGGGACTCTCACTACACCCTCCCCTTGAAATACCACCTAGGCTGGCTGGCCAGTAATCCCCACCATCTTCTTGTCTCCTGCACCACAGTGATAGGTGGCCTGTGTCTGAGGGGACATCCTGCTTTTATATTGGTCCTGGGAATGTGAGCTCAGGGTTTTATGACTCTCCAACAAGTGTTCTTACCTGCTCAGAAATTTCTCCAGGCTGGGATTAATTTCTTACTTTATTAGAATTTTTAAAATAAATTTTGGGCATACAAATTAAACCTCAGAATTTAAGTGTAAAAGACCATTTATATGAGAAACCGCAGTAAGACAGATATTTGATTTTCATCTAATTGACACTGAAAGTCTGAATTTCTAGAGAAACAGATACTTGCCAAGAAAACAGCAGGAACTCCCATGCATTTGCAAAGCCAGTCTCATTGACTCTGGCTTCCCACTCACTCTTAGAGCAACAAGATCACTTTTTTTAAAAAGACATGCAAAATTTTGGAATAAAATAATATACTATTCTGAAGATAGTCCCTTTCCTTTTATTATTAACCTTATTATATATAAAACTTACAAAAAAGAATAGAAAGAAACAAATGCAAATGTACATTTATTAAAGTTTCTAAGGGATAATTTTAAACCGGCCAAAATCTAATGGGAGTGAGATATTATATTTCTATTTCTAGTTTGCAAGTAAGTTCACCTTAGGGCAATAGGATTTAATTCTCAGTAAAGCCACTAGGTTTTCTCTTGTTGATTTTTAAAAAGGATATACTTATTTTAGTCTGTATCTGCACATAATCTTATTTAAAACATAATTTGCTTTATAATATTTCTTCTGAACATATATGAAAATAGCTGCTTATATGGCTGGAAATTATTTTTATAAATCTATATTTATTAATTTTAATGTTGCTTGTCTGATAGCTAAATGGATAACAAAAGTGTTTAGGCCCTGAGCATCTCCCCCTATTGCTCTGCTCAGTCTAATTGCCTTGAGGCAGGTTCTCTCACTACACTGTGACTTAGCTATTTCTGCTAGGCTGGCTGGATATGAAGCTCTCAGAATCTACCTGCCTTTGTCCTGAAGAGCTGGGGTTCCATGGAAATGCAAGCATATCTGGCTTTTTACATAGGTGTTGGAAATAAGAACAGCTCTTCATGCTCGCAGAATGAGCACTCCCACCCACTATGCTATCTCCTCAACCCCATGAGTACATATTTATTTATAAATGCATGTATTCTATGTGATTATACAGCAATGTCAACTGGTGATGATTGCAATATTAACAAACTTTCCAGTGGCTTACTCTGTTCAACTATTGATTATAATGTCGAATTCCTTAGTTAATATAAAAAGTTTTCCACACACAGGTCTTAATAGACATTCCGTCTCTAGTAGATAAGTTTTACTTGGTCCACAGATGATGTTTTAAAATTATAATCTGATATTGGATGATTAATTTATCAATTCCTGCTGTATGCTTGATGATGGCACCTGCACTGGTATATATCCCATGACAGATCTTCAAGAAAGGGGCTTTTTTTTTTTTTCCCTGTAAGCAAGCCGTACATAAAGAACATGAAGAGCCCTTTTTTTTTTAAGTAATAATGTCAGAAAAACAGAATTACTTTTTTGATTTAAGATATGTAAATATCCGCTCTTATTAAAGATTGACTTTGTAAAAACGTCCACCTCCATGCAATAACAGAAGAACCTGTGTCTTCCTTCTGTTTTCCATTAAGGAAGTCACATAAAGTAGATGTGCTATCATGGAAAAAGTAGACAGTTTCTCCATCATTGTCACAAAGCAAAAATTGCTTCTTGATTTAGGAGCTCATAAATGTGTAGGGAGGTATGAGCTGCTGGAAGAAATCAATATCATCTCTTGTCCCTTGGATGGTGGCCTATGTATGTATCCTAACCTTTGAATAACTTGAAAATAGTCACTTTCAGATTTTAGAAAATAGAAATTTATGTTTAGGTGAAAACTGCAAAAATAGTGTCTTTTATGTGTTAATTAAATTTTTGCTGAATATTCTGAAGTTCTGAAAATTTTTCTTCATCTTCTGCTCTGTGTCAGTACTTTAGGAGAAAGAGATGGGTAGGTTTGACAATGACGCAGGAGGCTGCCTAAATGGACAGAAATGGCAATTGCTTTGCAATTTAAATTCACTTAGGATGACCTAGTCTTGATTTCATGTCATGTGGTCTTTAGTCTGGAATTACCTGGATATCTTAAGGTACCCAGAAGTGGCCCTCTCATTTTGGTTTCTTGTAGGGGATTTGCTGTAGGATTTTCAGTTCCTTATTCAGAGAGGCATACTGCCTGAGTGTGGAAAGTATTCAGTCACTTTCAATTAACAATATTGCTAAGACTATAAATAATAAAATGATATATATGCTATAGAGACACTGTTTACCTCTGATAAAGTATTGTAAGCTTATCTTATATCTTGCTCATCCCTAGCATGATGGAGGGATTAAGTTAATGTTAACAAGATACTGGAGAAATGTCCCATTGGTAAAGAGCACTTGTTCTGACTGAGCATCTGAATTTAGTTTTTAGCAATTGTATTTTAGTTCACTGGAGTTAGTTAACTCCAGTTCAATCTTCTTACCTCCATGGAAACCAGGCATGATTATGTAGCAAAAGCATACATGCAGCAAAACACTCAGATACAGAAAATAAAATAAGTAAGTAAATATAAATGTTACTTTATATAGCTGTACACATATTCCTAAATATTTGGTATAGGTTAACATATACAGTTATTATCAGCTCTCTAGGAGATGCATGAACTAATAGGTATGGCTCCTTTTCTTCTTTGGTTTGGTTATTATTATCTTCATTAATTATTAAGATTCCTATTTGTTTTCTAGCAAGAGATAAATAAAGGGTATAGATTTGTATGAGTTGGGGAGTGGATATGATCTGAGAGGAGTTGGTAGAGAGGAAACAATAATCAGAATATATTGTATGATAAAAAATCTGTTTTCTATGAAAGCTAAGAGAGGGGTTACACATAAATATAGTGAGATCCAGAGGAAAACAGCGCACAAAGTCAAACAGTCATCAGATAGGAAGGAGAGCCAGGGTATACAGGTCACTTACCAGAGTCAACATGTTGGACCACAGCTGTCTCCATTCCAAAACTGACTGCCAATAAACTTCAATACTGCCCCCGTGGTAAGAGTCACAGCAGGATATAATTAAATGTCCCAGCACAGCGGAGATAGGCAGCATCTGTCGTCTGCTACAGGAACTCCTGGTATTAAGTGGTTTCACTTCAGCATCACCTTTAACCACATCCTTTTTGATATCCTGTCTATTTCGAAGCCAGACTTCCAGCAGATACTATGATTAAAAAACACAAAACAATTTAATGTAATGATAGCCAATGCACAAAACCCAGTGAACAGGACATGAGACTAAGGAAACACTTTCCAAGTGTTGATAAGCTGCTTTATGCCAAGAAAAAAACCTACTTGTTAGGAAGACAGACAGTTACTTATGAATTTTAAAAGTTACTCTATATTAATAAAAATGTATGTGGTATTTTATAAATTTATATAATGCATATGTATAAAATATACTATATAATCAATACTTATGTTTTAAGCATCTAAGTTTTTAGAAGATAATATGTTTGAATGAACTACTTAATATATAGAACTGTTACATATATATTTTGGTTTGGGGATGCCATTCAAAATGTTTAATTTGACACTGAGTTCAAGAGAAAAACTTAGAAACCTCTAAGTCTCATCATTTGGTGCCTCCCAAGAAAACCTCTCTGGTCTTTAAGAATCAACTCATCAGAAATTATCAACCATTGTGGTATTTAGAAAATTTTTTCCCAAAGTGATCACAACATGATGTGGAGTATAGACTTCTAGGTTTATAATAGAATAATTAATATGTATGAGCTAAATGTGAAAGGGACTGGATACTTACATATTCAAAGACCCCAGCACTGAGGGATGGGACAGGGGATTCTATTGCACAGATAATCTACCTTGCAACAACATAGACAGGTCTGGAGGACATTTTTGTTAACCGAGATAAACAAATGCAGAGAAACAAGAAATCCTCACTGAAAAACATTTCAGAGTTCTAAATCCAATACATGACTGTCAGAGGTAGGCACGATCAGAATTCCAAAATCAGCCTCAGTCATATAGTGAGTTGAAGGCCAGCTTAGGCAATGTGAGACTTTTTATCCAAAATATACATAAATACTTAGGGTAAGTGAGAAGAAGGAGCATTGGAAAAGAAAGATAATGTAAAGTTATGCAATATCTTTAATGTTTAAAGAGGCCAGGGACTTTTAGAGTAAAAAGTGGATTGACTAGTAACCACATTCATTTACAAATATTGATATTCAAATTAGCTTTATCTTCCTGAAAAACTGCTGAACTTGTATATCATCCTGTTGAATAAATGAGAGCCATGTGTATATTCTTTTCCAGAATCATAACTTATTCAGTTTATGGTCTAATTATTGGTTTAGAAGATAAGTAAGTATGAAATTATCATATGAAAAATGTGAGCCTGGGAATAATAAATGTAATAAAATAAATTGCTCAATATGTGTGCAAATTTATTGTATATTCTAGGAAAAGGGTTTGATTTCTGAAGAAAGATAGAAAACATCCCCAATAATGAACTATTAAATTAAGCTGTAACTGCAAACACTTACTTAGGTAGTACTGAAACTCAGCAAATCTCTGTGAGATGATTGACTCTATTGCACTGTCTGGAGAAATGATCCACATTGCTAAATTGCTGTGGAAACTATCTTGAGTCTTCTAAGTGACCATGGACAGCATTCTGGTATTAAAGGGCAATCCTCGTTTAGTTGCAAACTATAACAAGTTTTAGGTTGCAATTCATGGATAATTTTATATAGAGGCATCATACCCCTGTGGCTGAAATTCTCTTACCTACTCACCAGGCTATGACTATCTAAGCTCTGTCTCCATCACTTTAGTAAGCTTATACATCTAAAACAAGCCTATTTTGTTTCTTTCAAAATTCAAAATATAAAAAGGTAAACAATATCTGAAGAATTAAAGACATCGTCAGGAAGTAGATATCTGAAGTAAAGATAGTCAAGGCAAGCAAACAGCCTAAGTGGCCATGGACTCATACATGAGTGTATTAAAGATGCACATATATTCCACAGACTGGAATATAACAAAAAAATGATTTTTTTAATAGCCGGTTAAAATGCAACATTATAGATAGCAATGGAAATATTTTAAGTGAGATTAATCAAATGCAGAGACAAGTCCTTTCTGATCTCTCTAACACATGGAAACTAAACAAGTTGAGCTCATCTCAGCTCACAGGATAATGGAGATTGCCAGACTCTGAAAAGAACAATCTGATGGGAGAGGGCTAACTATTGTCACTGTTATGCAGGAGAATCAAGTGCTACTGTTTTGTTGCACAACAGAATGATTGCAGGCAATAACAATATTATATTATACACATAAATAAAATATCTGTATATGCATCATACTGCAAGAAATGATTGTTAAGTTTTAACCAAAAGGAAGTGATATTAGAGAACACAGTTTGACTGTTGAATAAAATATAAACATCACATGGTACCACAGCAACATGTATAATCTTCTCAATAACTTAAAACATTAAAAACATCCAATTAGTGATTCTATAGCTGTCATTCAGGTCATCATTACCTCCTTTTATTTATCCTATGCCAGAGACTTTGGATATATGGTGTGCTGTTTCTGCAGCAGGAACGTAGGGAGACATATATTGAAGTACAGACGTGACCTCTGCTTTTCTTTTTTTTTTATTTTTTTTTTCTGCTTTTCTTCATTAACATCCCCATTCAGCCACTTTCCACTTTTTATTGGTTAGGTGCTATGTGAAATTATATGCACAGAAACTTAACACATAGTTTTCTGCCTCAGGGAGCCAAGCACAGTTCAGTAGGAACACAGCAGCCTGGCAATGGTAGAATATACCTGTAGTCTCAGCTTCCTCAGAAAACAAAGCAGGATGGTTACTAAATTCTCTGCATTTTAGAGTAACCTGTGCAGCACAGCAAGTCTTTTTTCTAAGATAAAGAGCAAAGCTATAGTTAATAAGTCTATGAAGTATAATATTAATAAATAAAGTATATAATAGGGGTGTAAGTGGTTGTTTCTAAGCAGTAAAAGACAAGCATTGCTCATGATAAAACAAAAAGACTTAGCAGGAATGGTATTTTATCTCAGTATGTTTGGTAAGGGCATGCTTTCTTTTAATCTGTGTCCTCTATCAATTGACTCACCAATAATGAGGAGAACCAGTACCAGTATGTAAAGCTCCATATTTTATAAAGCATAGAGGAAACAAATGTCACAGGTAAGAAAAGGAAAAAAGCATGGAATAAGAGTTTTGCATTGCAGACTCCTTCATAGAAATCAGAGCTAGATCTGTGCATCAGAGAGCAGTGGGAGGGAAGATGAACCTCAAAACTGCAACTTTATGTGTGAGTCACTTAAGGCCCCTGCCCTCACAGCCCCTGCAGGGGAGAAGTGTAATTGGGAGTGTTCCAACCGACTAGTATTAAGACAGAAGAAAAAAACAGTATGGACATCAAAGTATAAAACACTTTTCTGATCCTTCTAAATAAACTTGAAAGAGTCATAAGTTTAAACCAATTTAATATTAACACAGTTGTTTTGGTTTGACTATGTATGGCCCCACAGATTCATGTGGTTGACTGCCATAGGGAGTGGCACTGTTAAGAAGTACAGCCTTGTTTGAGTAGGTGTGGCTTTGTTGGAGGAAGTTTGTCACTGGGGTGGGGGGCAGAGCTTTGTGGTCTCAGAAGCTCAAGTACTGTCAGTATGTTCCAGTTTCCTTCTGCTACCTTCAGATCAAGATGTGGAACTCACAGCTACCTCTCGGACAGCAGCATGATGCCATGTTTTCCACCATGGTAATGAACTAATCCTCTCAACTATAAGCCAGCCCCTATGAAATATTTCCTTTATAAGATTTTCTGTGGTCATGGGGTCTTTTCACAGGACTAGAAACCATAACAAAGGCGTGTGTGTGTGTGTGTGTGTGTGTGTGTGTGTTTAACAATCTCTCTGTAAAGAGAAGACTCAGACTAACAGTCAAGGAAGCTGAGCTCTAAACATAGACATATGAGTGTGTAGTGGTATTTTCACATTTGAGGTAGTTCTCAGAACAACAGACAATACTTTTGACTAGATAAAGTACATCTACTAATGTGACCATAACAAGTAAGTTGAAATTATGAACAAATATCTAACTCTTGAAAATAAGAAAAGGTATTCAAGATCTTCAGAGACAACATATGTCTGGTTATAATCAAGGGAACATTGGACTATAAACTTAAAATAATATATAAATGGATGTCTAGCGGTGTTTCCTATAAGATATATGAAAGACAGAAGTTTTATCCATCAGGACTGGGTACTAATGTGATTTTCTAAATAATATGTGTCAAGATATTATTGCAATGTGAATATTATTTATAGATATAGAATTAGGTGTCAGTGAGAAAAATTGGAAAATGAAGCATGGGCACTTTTAGAAAGTAGGCAAATAGGAAGAATGTTGAGATTTTGAACATTATTGTGATCTCCAAATACATGGCTATCTTACTTTAATAGAAATACAGATACACTTTAAAATAAAAATGAAGGATTGTGACAAGATTTGGGTTGGCATTTGTGTGTACTTGGGAAAACAGAAGAACACAGCATTGATAAGGAGATCAGATCCCAGATTGAAACATGTCCTATTCAAGTTGCTGATCACATGCAGTTTAATCAATAAAACAAAGGAAGACTCTGCTAAGATGCTAAAAAGGCTCAGGATCAGAATTTTTACTTCTCAGTTACACATCAGTTGTATGATATGATGCATTTGCTATTTGACCTTGATTATATTTACATATTAATTTGCTTCAGAAAATTAGAAACATAAACGTGTAGTATCAGAGACTTACCCATATTGTGCGATTAGCCTCCAGGTTCACCTACATATAATACTGAGGGCCATATGCCTTCTTTCAAGTCTCTGCTTCATTGTCCCTGGATCCTCAACAATTTGTTATTGCATTCCTAAATAAAACTGAAATTCTGACCTGAGATTCCAGTGTCCTCAGAATTGTAACTGATTAATGAAATCATAAAAAATGTTGATGAATATACGATTCTTTATTCCTTTGTAGGGAAAACTTTATATGTGTTCTCTGTAGCTCCTCAGAGTCAGCAGAGTGACTGAGTCCCAGTTACCTGTGCTGTGATCCATGTATCCTGTAGACTTCAGTGAATTTGCTATCTCCCTAGCTCAATGTTCTCACTCCCTCACTTTTGTTTCTCATGTTCTCTTCTCAAAACAACAAAACAGCTTCATAGGTTCTACTGTTAAAGAAATCAATTTCAACCACATCTACCTCAAGTTTTCAGGAGGATAAAATGATACTATCCGTACTTAGCACAGCTATATACCTAATACCACCTCAAGCACGGAGTGCTGATTAAATATTAGTTCTGTAGTGAGGAGACATTAAAAGGCGGGTGTGTAAGTGGGGTATTGAATGACTGACATGTGTCTTCTATGATTAATGGAATGGGAAGGCTTTTAACAAACAAGAAAAATGGAGGTTTTTCAATTTAAGTTCAAATAAGATGAGTTCTTCAAGTTAAGTATGGGTTTTAAAATGTGCTCATGAAAACTCCTCATGAGAACTCACATTTATTCAATACAGGTTTCATTTGAGAATAAGGGTACCTAGTCAAGAAATTGAATAGTAAACTCAAGGGAAAAATAACCTCAGACGCAAAACAATAAGGACTTTATTCTCTTTTAAACCAGTTTTATACATGGAAAAATAAAAGACCTTGGAGGATGAAGTTTCACAATCATCTGATTCAAGGTGCTTAATAATGTACTTCTTCATTTTTTTTTTCTACTCTGTCTTTGTTCTCCTCTGCTGAGTCTGTGGCTGGTACACAGGTAGCCAAAATGACTTAGATAATTGCACCAAAAATGAATAGGGTTTTATTTCCCAAGACCATTCACTTCATGTTGTTTTCTTCAGTTCAAGTACTGGTCATTTGGTATTTGAACAGTCAAGTCTCTCTAATTCATAATTTAACAAAAATGATTTTGGCCTACTCTAATGGAAATCTGAATTGAATTTAGCATTTGGGTTGTTAATGAGTGATTTCTGCCAAATAGACAACCCTGGTGTTAATAAGATGGCCACTTTTCAGTTTCTCTATAGAAAATATCCTTTTTCTCTCTGCTGTTCTTTTACAAATATAATCCCTGCTCTTCAAATCTAAAAAGCATAAATGGTGAAAAGCTGGTTTTCTATAGGATTACATATGCAGAGCTGGACCTATTGATCCTTCCACCCAATTCAACACAGAATTAAATAAATCCTTATGGTATAAACAAAGAAAGGATTTATTGGAAACTACAGACTTTGAGAAGAAATATTAAAGTCAAGAAGAAAATACTTTTTAAGACCATGTAAGACTACTGTTTTGTTTTCAGTGTAACTCATTATTTTTTTTTCTCTTTTCAATTAGTTTTATTAATTATTTTAGAACTCTATACAACCTGTTTTGTTGATATTTACCTCTTTCATCCAACTCATCTCTAATTTACCCAATTTCCTGCCAATCCACATTTTTTTTGTTCTTCTTTTTTGTTGTTTTTAAATATTTTAAGACAAATTCATGCTGTCTAAATATTACTGAATGTTGTGGTTGTCTACTAGAGAGTGGTTAAAATTGAGAGGAAATAGCTCCTTCCCTTTCCCAGTATCTAACAACTATCAATAGCTTCATGTATTTGTGTAGGATTATGGGAATAGTTCCATTTCCTTGCTGTTATTTGATCTGGGTTGTGCTTACACCGGTTTTGTGCATTCTATTACAGTTACTGTGTGTTTATGTATGCAGTTGCCCTGCTGAGTCTAGAGATAATGTTTCCTTGCAGCTATCTACTGCTTTGGGCTCGTATGCTTTCTCTGTCTTCTTGTTCTCATTGAACCCTTACACTTGGGAGGGGTGTACTGTATATATGTTCTTTGGGGACCTGAGAATTTACTGTCTTATTTTTCTCACTTTGGTCAGTTGTGAGTCACTGCTGCATTTAGAATCTCTTGCATGTGAAGAGAGAGATATATTGATTTATAGCTAGAACAATAAGTCATCAGGAGTCAGTTTAATACTATGTATATTTAGTAGCATAATACTAGTAGATTACACCTATGGCCTATGACTTGTCTAACCATCAGTTCTTAGCACAATTATGGTGCTAGAAGTGTTTCATCCTGTAGAGTAGAACTTTTATCTAATCAGAAAGTGATTGGTTACTACCCAGACATTAGAGTGACTATTGTACCAGTGGGCAACTCTTTCCAATCCAGTTATTACTGTAATTGAAAGAGTTCATAGATAGGTACAGTTGATTATTAATTTTGTTTTATTGAATATATTATGCAAAGCTATTCCATAGAAATAAATCTTCCTGATACATACTAGCTTGATGCTGCCATGTTCTGACTCAAGTATGTATATTATTCAGCAATAGATTCTGGATGGTAACAAAGAGCAATTGGTATTCTGGATGGTAACAAAGAACAATTGGTATAGCCTGTAATGTTGGAGGATCTATGAAAAACTCCAGAAGAATTTTTTTATAAAAGTATGTCCAAAAAAAAAAAAACTACAGAATGAGAAATTAATAACTGGCATGGGTAAATTCATTTTTTAGCTTCTGGTATCTATTTTCTTGTAGATGCATTGTATCCCTATCAGAGGGTTACTCCATTTTAACAATTTTTGCACCTATGCATGTGTGTGTGTGTGTGTGTGTGTGTATTGTGTTTATTGACAGTTGATCTTGTTTTGGCCCTTAATACATTACTGTTAATCACACTGAGAAAGAATAATATAAGATAAACTCTGTTTGCACATATGTGTGTGCGTGTGTATGCATGTTTACTTCAGTATTTGTGTACTAACCTGTTGCTCATAGCTATAATGAACTATCTAAAGCTGGCTACTTCATAGCGAAAAGAGGATGCACCATTTTGGAAGATGAAGGTTTAAACCAAGGCAACTTCACTGCTTCAGTATCTTAAAGGATGGCATCATGACAGAAAGGTGTGTGAGGGAAGCGACCTGTGTATGGAAATGAAGCTAGAAGGACAGCATTTTTTTCATTTCCTGTTCCTTTGAAACTGGCAATGTCTCAGCTGCTTTGGAAAAGCATGCCCTTAGGGCTACCACCACTTTATGGTATGAAAAGATAGCAGTGCCAGCTGCTAGGCCTTGTAGTCTGCATTCGATCCTCAGAATCCAATGGTGGAACAAAACAAAACAAAAAAAAAATGGAGTCTTGAAAATTATCCTCATTCCTACACCCCTGCACAGCAACATGCGTGTTCTGCCTCCAGCTAAATAAATAAATGATTGCACTAATGTATAGAAGGTAAATACTTTCATGACTTTTAAATCCATCATTTATATTTAAGTCACATGACTCTGAATGGACAACCCATATGCAAGCCATAATAAATCCTTAAAACGATGGGGAATATCTAAGTGGTTGATTAAACTCTTTGTGCTCTTAAGCCCCTAAATTATATAATTGCATATTTGCTCATGCATATTTGGGTGTTGACATTATTTCTAAAAACTCTGATATCTGTTGAAATTAAATTATCATCTTAGCAGGTTTAGAACTTTCTGAAAGATAACATCAGTTGAAGAGACTGTCTGCAAGAAAATCAGGCTACCAGTCAAGGGAAAAAGACGAATAGCCAGTGAACTAGCAACAAATACAAATTAACAGAACTTAAGGTGCTGTTTTCTGATTCCCACACCCAATATTGATTTATTTCTTCCTATTATTTCCCATAATCTCCTCATATTCCATTTCAAAATAGGAAGTTACAAGAAACTTTGTTGTTGAGATCAACTCTAATATGTAACTCCCATTTTCTCTTGATATCCTAAGTATATGGAATATTTTTATCATAAATAAAAATAATTTTTCCAAAGAGCAATCAAGTTTCCCCTTTGGGGAAATGAGGGAGGGGGACTTGATTGGGGGAGGGGGAAAGAAATGGGAGGCTGTGGCGGGGAAGAGTCAGAAATCTTTAATAAATAAATAAAAAAGACAAAAAATAATTTTTCATAACTTGTAATGTATATGTAATATATACATAAACATACACACACACAAACATATAAAGAACATGATGTCCTGTTTGTGGGAGTTGTTGAGATGGGTTTAAAACTTCATAGGTTAGTCTGATGAAAACCTTGGACAACCTCCCTCAGCCTCCTGTGTGGGAGTGTATAGGTATGCTAACATCCTTGTCCTTATGATAACCTTCAGGATCTCATAGGTCAGCATAATTTTAGTTACCTAAATGTATTTACATATATTATTGTTGGGGGGTATTATTTTAAGCTGTGTGACTTTTTTTATGCTACATTTGTTTAACTCTGTAAAGCTGTGATTCTTTGCCTATCTAAAACACAAAATGGTCTAATGAAGAGCTCAAACAACAATAGGCAGGAGAAATGATAAATGGAACTAGAAATAGGAGAAATCTGGGAGGAGAGAAGAAGAAGGAGCAAGAGAACAAGGAGAAGAGGACTCCAGGGGTCAGCCACTCACTCAACCACAGAGTAAGAAAGAATGATATGAAGAAGAAAAGGGGAAAAAAAAAGAGGCAAAAGATAGTCTCTGACTCTGACCTTTTTTCTCTCAGCATTCAGCCTAGCTTTCCACACCTAAGTTCTGCTCAAATAGGTCCAAAGTAGTTTTCTATCACAGCATACGGAGGAAAATCCCACATCAACTTGTCTTACATTAAGTGTAAAGAACTGAATGATGGCATAAGCCATGTTCAACTTAATTGCATTTTTTCCAAAATGATAATCTTTTATATTCTCTGCAGCAAAGTGTGAGAATTCTGAATATTCTCCCTTCTTGTCAGGTTTTGCATTGTTTTACTTTTGATCACTCTAGAAACATGGGTGCTGTGATTCTCATTTACATTTCCTTAGTGGGGAATTTTCATCTTCCCTAGCATTGAGCCTCTTCTATGATCTCATTGATCACTTGCTACTGCTGCATTAAGGTTTTGTTATTTCAATTAGATTTTTGCTACTTATTGATACATAGTAAGATATCTTTACATTGTAGATACAAATTTCCTGTCTAATGTATTTCTCCTAGCCTCTGTTGAAGGTTATATTTTAATTTTTATGATGCCACATTTATCTTTTTTTTTTCTTTTATGGTTAGTGAATTCTTTTGCTCTGCCTAAGGAATCTTTGCCTATTCCACGGTCATAAAATTCTTCTGATGTTTTCCTCTAGAATTTTATAAATTTAGCTTTTATGTTTAGTTTATGACCCATTTAAAATTGATATTGGTACATAGTATGACATTTTTTGAGGTTATATTAGTTTTTTGCCTGGTGTTATTTTTGGAAGCATCATATATCCGGTTGAATTATTCAGAGTTAATATAAATATAGAGAAGGTTTCCTGCAGTCCCTGTCAATCATTTTATAGCAGGACACATGAAATTTACTTAGAAATCAGTGCGATTACTTTGAATAATTTTTTTAATTGAGACTATCAGCACTTTGTGCACAGTACTTTAACATGTGCTATTTCAATAGTGCAGTAAAGTCAAGACAGACACTGAACTGAGTACATTAACTGCCCTATATTCCTTATATGATGACATGATGATTTCCTTTCCTTCTGTGTCTTCATGACAGAGAGGCATTTCTTTAATGTGATTTGGTAATGAATAGTGTGAAGCTATTGACTGTAAACAGAGTCGAACATTTGACATGTTTCACATGCTGCTAGAAATATCTGGGGAAACATAACTAGAACTCAGCATTTCAAGGCTGTAAGAATGAATTTCTTATGAAGATCACAGCTAGTCAACCAACAGACATATTCTATAGAAGACATCATTGCCATAAACTTTTAGTGTTAAGAAAATACTGAGGAATTAGCATACTAGTTATATCTTGTATTTAGCAGAAAGCATGACTTCATCCCATTAAAATAAAAGCAACTTTGGTATGTGAGGGCCAGCCATGATAATCTATGTCTGGGCAGAAAGGAAGTTCTTTCCTTCCTCCAACCATTATCACCTTGGGCTCTGGCCATCAATAAATTTAAATGGAGTCTAGAACCTCAATAGTTTACCTTGAGACAATGTCTGGCAGGCCGAGATTACCTGACCCCCACGCAAGAGCAGACCATTCAAAGGAAATTCCTGGCATTCCAAGCACTGTAAATAGAAACACCTGCCAGCACTTCGCCAGGACACCCCTAGACAAATGCCAGCCAATCAGGGGTCCTGAACTTGAGAAACCCCTCACCCACACCTTTACTACAAAAAAAAAAAAAAATTCTAATTGAGCTGAGACTCTCTGGTTATTCCAATACGTTGGACATGCAGAGAGACCGAGTTTGCAAACTTGATTAAAATAAAGACTCTTCGCTTTTACATATGGGACTCGGTCTCCTATGTTAACTTTTGTGGGGACCCACAGATTTGGACCTAACAGGTATACTTTAGATAAGCGTCAAGACTTCCATTTTTCGATCTCCCCTTCTTCTTTTACTGGTTCTGCTAATGTTGTTCAAAGAACAGATTCACGCAGCCATAAAAACCAATAACAACACTGCCCATAACATTGCCTAACAAGTCAAAGCTGTCTACACTGTTTTGAGAAACTGAGCCGCATGTCCTGCTTTGGAGCTCTGTCTACAGTGTAACTTCAAGCTCTGACCCAGTTCCTCTCAGACTTGTCAGAACTACTTGCCGACCATCTCTTTTGAAAGCTCTGGCTATACAAAGACTCGGATTTTTCTTTCTGCTAAGTTTCCTTCTATTTTTTATCTTCTGCAGGATGGGCCTCTCCCCACCCCTTTGATTAGACCTCCCACTCCCATACTCAATTCCCAAACATCACCTCCAGGTCTTCTTACTGCTCAGTTCTTAGGGATCACTTCTTTCAAATAAAGTCTGTAAGTATCCTTAATCTAACTAAAGGTGTTTTCACTCTGTGTCTCCCATATTTGTTCAATGCATAGCATGTACTAGAATTTAGCAATGCCACATATTAATTGCATTTCTTTGACTCCTGCACTCAGGAACATAAGCATCTGGTCGCTGTTGTAGCTTCAAGCCTGGTTCAGTGACAATCCAAACAAATTTCTAAAAACTTGTGAATAAATAAAAGTAGAAGTGAGTGAAACACTCTGATTTCCCCATTCTTAAATTATCTGGAGCACTTAGGAAATATGTTGGCTAGGTATTTGGAATATATGGAATTTAATGTTTTATTTGGGTACATTTCAGGTATTTTTTTCAAAACAGTAAATATAAATTAAAATCATCATGGATATTTAAATATTTATATTTGTATCAGACATAATTGACTTGACTACATCTAAATTTTGGAAAATTTTAGATTGTTTCTCTAATATTCGTGAAAGGAGTGAAGTACAGACCCAATGCTCGGCAGTGTAAATTTTTAGGCTTGAGCATTGAATAAATTATCAGATGTTCAAGCAAAGTTTGGAAATGGAATTTGGGGCAAAAGAAAACAGTTCACTTTAGACTTTTAAATGAGTAAGCTTGGAGCATAGTTTCCTGCAAATTGCTGCTTTTCCCAGGCAGTGACCAATTTCTGGAGAAAGGGGAAAAAAAAGGAAAAGCCAAATGCAATCTGCACACAGTCAAATGCCAGAGGCAGTGTGAGTGCTGTGAAGGTTCAAGTCAGGTCAGAATAAAAACACTGCTAACCAGCCACCCATCTCGTCAAGTGACAGAGCAACTACTTATCAGTTATTGCCCTTTACAAATATTAAAAAATAAGTCACAGACCCAGCTACCAAACATGTGAGATTTCACCATGGCTTTATCTACTAGGAGGATCTTGAATAGAAATTGATTGTGGGGAGTTTTTGTATATCAAAGATTGAATATTCTCTTAATCTATCGGTTATTCTAATTTGCCCTAATGGTGATTAGGCAGCAGCTACCACTCTGAGATTGTGTCACCATAGCAGCAAACACTCCTGGTGACTCCAAGTTATTGTGACTCATTGGATATTCTCTGCCATGGAGACATCATAGATTTAGTTTGTTCTTGTTTGTCAATTTGTTTTTAGTTTGCTTTTATATTTGGCAGTATTTTTAAGGTTGCATTACCTCCATTCACTGTTAACTTTATTCTGAACCTCTTCGAGTACTCACAATTCCTCCTGCCCTAGGATCTCCTATATCACTATTATGCTCCCTNTATATATATATATATATATATATATATATATATATATATATACTTCCTGTGTAGCACAAATTCTAATTCATCTTAATAGTAAAAAGCCCTAAGTCCATACTTGCTAACTCCACACTCTGACCTTCAGGCAAGCTTTATTTGTTTGATAACAAGCAAAATATCACGATATTTATGCAAGTTTTTAAATGTTTTAATTGATTGTTCATATGGGGAACTTTGGGGTATTTATTATTTTGCCTGGCATCTTTATAAGACTCCATTGCCTCGTTTGGAAAATGAATAGTGGTTAAGGAATTAAATCAGTTTTTGATTTTTTTGAACCAATCTATAAACTTGTTGTAGATGGTTTAAGATTATAAAAGTGTGACCTCGTTCTGTTGGTTAAAATCAATCTGTTACCTGAGCCAAACACACACTTTGCTTTACGATGCCAATAATCCACATAGTTAAGAAAGTTTGCAGAGGTTTGGAGGTTACAGAGATATAACCTTCCCTAATGAACGTATCAGGGGTGGCAGCCATGATTGATATTTAATTGCACTGTAGCTCATTGTCATCGTATCATCCCTTTCAATTTCTTATTCTTACTCATCAAACTCTTCTTTTATTGTGATTCTGCCCTTTTTCCTGATAAAACCATTTTGTTGAATACGAGTTCCACAGCAGCAGGGTCTACATCTGCCGTGAACACTTTCATATATACTGACACACAAACATTTTAGTGGCAACAATTCAGTATTTGACAAGTGGTATCTGGAGACTGTCAACACCACATTTGTCATTGAAAGAAATCCTGCAGTGGGCCTGAAAAAAGAAGACAGTCTCAGAGGTCACATGATCTCTCCATTTCACATGTCTTGCTCTGTCTATGCAACACATTATTACCTTATAGCAGCAGTAAGACATTTCCCAAATGGTAAACAGTTAAAACTGGAGGAAGTCTTTAGAGCCTGGCATGATGCTGTCATCTCGGCACCCAAAGTAGGGCCAGTAGGATCAGGAGTACCCTGCCAGTCTTAGCCATTCAGAAACAGGG
The DNA here is from genome assembly GCF_014885135.2 of Alexandromys fortis. Classification (NCBI taxonomy): domain Eukaryota; kingdom Metazoa; phylum Chordata; class Mammalia; order Rodentia; family Cricetidae; genus Alexandromys; species Alexandromys fortis. The sequence goes on from NW_026067947.1 coordinate 8,400,888, forward strand.
AGTCATCTGGTCACCTGAAGAGTTAATGCCATCTATGGACCCTGGGTGTATTTTTTTCTCCTGAGAATCAGAATAGGGAAGCCTCGGCTCCACATTTGAAGCTCTGTGAAACTGGTACTTATACCTTCCGAACATGGACATATATGATTTCTCTTGGAGGAGAGAACCGCTTGTTGGTTCCCGGCCAAGTAGCCCCCAAATAATCACACAGAAACTGTATTAATGAAATCACTGCTTGGCCCATTAGCTCTAGCTTCTTATTGGTTAACTCTTACATATTAACTTAGCCCATTCCTATTCATCTGTGTCTCTCCACAGGGCTATGGCCTACCAGGAAAAGTTCCAACTGGTATCTGTCTCGGGCAGGGCTACATGACTTCTCTCTGACTCTGCCTTCCTTCTCCCACCATTCAGTTTACTTTTCCCTGTCTAGCTAATTTCTGCCCTGCTATAGGTCCAAAGCGGATTCTTTATTCATTAATGGTAATGCCAGCACACAGAGGGAAATTTCACTTTAGTTTCCCATATCATGTGCTATAATGTACAAACATATAAGTTGTATATAGAATAATGCTATAAAGATGCTCTAAAGAACTGATTACTGCCAGGAAGTGGTGGTGCATGCCTTTATTCTCACTACTCAGGAGTCAGAGGCAGGTAGATCTCTGTGAGTCTGAGGCCAGCCTGGTCTACAAGAGCTAATTCCAGGACAAGCTCTAAAGCTACAAAGAAATCCTGTCTTAGGGGGGGAAAGAAACCTCTAAAACTCTGATTAGTTATAAGCAAAATAGAAAAAAATTCAAGTTACTGTCTTTTTTTACCTAAAAGGAATGAGAATCTCTCAAATGATAAAGATGTGGATAGTTGGGAAATAAATTTATAATAGTTGCCAGCAAAGATGAATAATTCACTTGAATAATATAGCTGATACAACTGTGTATGTATGTCCATGTGTGTCTGTGAGTGTGGTGTCTGTGTGCATGTGTGTGTGATTATGTGTGTATGTGTGCAGGTCTGTAGGTGCATATACTATATGCTTGCCTGTATTACTCATGTGTTAATATTATATAATTTCCACAGGTGGAACAATTCCATAAGGTATTAAAATCAAATCTGTTTTCAATATTATATGTGATTTCATTTCTTAAATTTATTAGTTAAATTATCAGTACTGATAACAGCTTTCAGAATTATATGTAAACACATATGACTCTCCAAGAAATCATACTTTATTTCCTTAAGATTGGGAGATTTAATTAGAGACATAATTAAATACCATTGATAATTTGACTCAGCCAACATAGCCAGAGGATATCATCTTTAGAGCCAATAAACTAATTCTGCATCTTATATACAAAAGTTAGAGTTGATTAAGTTTTTCTCATTCTAATCTCTTACTCTGATATCAAGAATTCTAGGCCTTAAATATATTTTGTTGATTGAACTCTTCTGTGCTGGGAAAAGACAATCGAAGCTATAGCTGGAGGGTCTTTTCTATTTCCTTCAAATGCTTTGAGCCTTCCATTAGGTTATTGCAGCAGGTGAAAGTGCTATTCCTCAGTGTCTGAAACAGACATTGAGTTTTGTGTGGGTGTGCATATACATTTAAAACAACCGTTTGAGGGAACACATTAAATCTTATGAAAAACATAAAACATATTGTCTGTCCTTAAGATTGCATAAATTAAAACTGCCACATCTAGATTTTTACAGAAAGAATGTCTGTCTGTAATAATTACTCTAAATTGAGTCTCTACCAGACAGCTTTACATAGTTGATTTGCTGCAGCTACTCCAAAGAATTACCTTGGGCTAGTTTCATTTTGTTTTAGTTGGGTTTCTGTTGTTGAAACAAACAACATGGCCAGAAGCGTCTTGGAGGAGGAGAGGCTTTCTTTGGCTTAGAGGGTTCTAGTCTATTGTCCTGGAGAACAGAGGCAGAAACACAGTGCAGGGGCTTGAAGAAGAAGCCATGGAGCAACAATGCTTACTAGATTGCTTTCTAGCTCCTGTTTGGCTGCCACTCTTATATAGCTGAGGCCTACCCGCTCAGGGATGACACCACCTACACTGGGCTGTGGCCCTGCCACATTGAAGATTAATTGAGAAAATGCCACCAGAGACATGCCCATGAAATCAATTCTTATCACATGAATTCCTCAAATGAGATCAGTTTTCATGTGTAACTCAAGCTTGTAGCAAGTTGACAAAAACAAACCAACATATATACACAAACACACACACCTCCGCACACGTGCGCGCGCATGCACACACACACACACACACATGCGGGGGTGTGGAGAGAGAAAAAAGACATCCTCCTATGCCTAAATATTAACAAAAGACAGAAAGTGAGGCTGACCCTTTTAGCTCATGATTGGAAATTGCTGTATTTTCTTTCATTACTGAACATACGGTTAGCAACTACACATTTCAATATTTCTCTGCACCATAAATATGCACTGAAGCTTCTACATCATGTAGGCATTGCTGTCTTGGTACAGACTTTGAAGGGCACTCTGAAATGACCAAAACTGGCAGTGAGCCTATGAGAAACTGGTAACTCATCTATACCTCACCTACTCCATTGACCTAGGGTCAGCTCAGTGTTCTTAGTCATAAAATCAATGCCTATGATTCATACCCAAAATAATTTGAGGGATTACCTAGTCAAACAACTTTTTGTTCCATCATTAGTCTGTAAAATCGTGGTGTTTAAACAAAGAATATTCCTAATGTCATGTACATTAAGAAAACTAGGGACCAGATCTAGTGCCAAACACCATTTTATAGGATAGTGATTACCACAATGAAGTGTTGGCTAAAAGGACTAATGAGCTAGGAAGTACCAAGCTATTCTCATAGTGATAAAGTCAGTGAGCACCCGTGCAATTCCAAGCTACCTGGACACACACACACACACATTTACTACTGAGCACCATTCTTGCATGAGTTCTTTGTTTCTAAAGATTATTTTTTTATCAAATGAATAATACGAGAACTTTGAATTTCCCCTTTAGCAATCCAAATATGTTCACATTATAAGTGGAAAGAGGTTTGACTTTTAATAATTCAAGCTTTTTATTAAGTTCCATGAGGTTGTTTGGGCATTCAAATTTTCATTTCTTATCTAATCTTCTTTTCAATTTTGGAACTACTAGGTATATGTCTTTTCTTGTTTATATGTGTTTGGGTATTTACGTAAATATACATAAGTAGGAAAATGATTAGCATATTTTTATAGAAGAACATTAGCATAGTTATGTAGCTAATATTATTCTTGGGAACCGCTTTGAAGAAAAATGTATTTGCTTTAAATAAAAGCCATATATTATCATCAGCCCCATGAGATTAGCAGTGAGCTATTGTAGAGCTGTAAGCTTAGAGACCATGCACTAAGAAATGTGTTTATGAAGGAGTCCGGCAAATGTTCCTAGAATTATGATTACTGTTGAAGTTTCAGTTAATGTTCTGCCTTCCCGTCCCCTAGGGGGTTTTGTGAATTACAACAAACTATTGCATCAGTGGAATTCTTCATTCTCTCACAGGTAAAGAAACGTGGTCCTCTTTGTCTGATCAAATGTTGGGTGCAAAGCTGTGTGTGGGTGCCTGTATGTAGAAGCCTAGAACTGAGGAAGCTGAGGCAGGCTGTTCTTTGATCATGTCTTCCAAGCAACCCTTGTCTATATAGTGATATTCAAAGCCAGCATGAAAGAGCTCACAATATTTTATTTTATTGTCTTGAAGGTAGTACCAAGTTAAAGAAGAATTTGAGATACTTTTAGTTTTATAACCTAATGCAAATTACCTATCTACATGGTCACTGTGCATTTTAAAATCAATGTAGCTAATAAGCCTATTTTCATGAATACTTTGAAAATTAATAAAATAAGTGTGAAATGCCTTTTAGTATAGAAAGTTTTATAAATATCTGTCTTTTGATCCCAGTAAGTTTGTAGTGACAACATTTCCCATAGGACAATGGCTAAGGATATAAGACATTAAATTTACATGCACTGATGTTAGATATAGATTTCTGCAGAGCTATCAATTAACAATTGATTTAATATATTAGGCCATGTTTTGAAAAATATAGAAGGCATTATATTATTTAAATAAACTAAATTTTGTTTCTCTTTAAGTTTCTTATGAAAATCTTTATAAAGTAATATATTATTGAATAACATACATATTCACATAAATATGTTTTATTTTTTTATATTCATGTGTATTTATGTGTATATATATATGTGCACATGTGTATGGAAGCCAGGGGTCTATGACAGGTATCTTCATCAGTTTCTTTTCATCTGTTCTTTTTGGTCTGGGAAAGTGTCTCTCATTGAATCTGTAGCTCACCAATTGGCTAGACTGGTTGACCTACTGGCCATAGCTATTTGGCTATCTCTGTCTCCCCACTCAGTACTAGGATTACTAGGACTAATGTCATACACAAGCTTTTTATGTGGGTTCTGGTAATCCAAACTCAGTTCTTTAGACTTACAAAGGAAAGATTTTACATTCTGAGAAATCTCCCCCTCTTTTCTAGACATTTTTGTTGTTGTTGTTGTTGTAGGTTTTTTTTTTTTTTTTTTTTTCGAGACAGGGTTTCTCTGTAGCTTTGGAGCCTGTCCTGGAACTAGCTTTTGTAGACCAGGCTGGCCTCGAACTCACAGAGATCTGCCTGCCTTTGCCTCCCAAGTGCTGGGATTAAAGGAGTGTGCTACCACTGCCCAGCTAGGCATGTTTTCTTAAAAGAGAACTTGAAAACCAGTTTTAAAATGTATATTCAGCATGTAGTCATTTACATTTTTAAAATATTGTCTTTCTGTTTTATATTCAATTACTTTAAGGGATATAATGAAACAAACAATTATAAAACCAGAAGATTGGTTAACAGTAATTATTCTAGTAATCTAACTTTGCCTAAGAGCAGTTTTTACATGGTGTACCTACTGGATTTTGAGATCTGGGTAACCCTATGTCCAATAGGCAAATGCCTGATACGTTTAGAATTGACCTTGCCCTCAGCAAATGTCTTACTGCGTTCCCTCATCCAGCTAATATTCTCCATTAAATCCTCAAGGCTAGTAGTGTGAAAACTTCCTCTAACTCAGTGCTGTCTTCTGGCCTTGGAGGCATGCTTTCATTTATACAAAATAAAACAAAATTATCCAACATTCTGCCTTTCCCAAAGCAGTTCTCAATCAATACTGTCCTGAGGAGTGGTGAAAACTCTTCTTTCAAGCCTCTCCACCCAAATAACTGCTTATGCATCCCTCTGCACTGTTGCTCAGTGGCCGGCAAAGGGGCTGAAAGTCACTGGATCACACCACTTCTGGCCGTGATCATGAACCCATGTGAGGTCATTCTCTGAGTCACCTACTAAACGACCAAGCCAGAGGACTTGTCTTCAAATAGTCGAGTTTTAGCCTATGTGAGAGAGGGAACTAATATCTTCACTAATGTTTCATAATTTAACTCACCTAGGTAGGCATGCTTGCATAAGTACAGCTCATATGCCAGAATAGGTGTAGCTCAATGTTTGCTTCTTTGTTTCCACAAAGGAATCATTTCATTTTCCTCCAGGATAACCTGTAACAACTATTACAAATAGAGTTCAGCTAACAGTTGTGAAAGTGAATCACTTAAAAAAAAAAAGAACTTATTACTTTATCTCCAGAAATTCTTTAAATATAAATAATAAAGTACAAAATTTAATGAAGACTAGAAATTGAACTAAAAACAATTTTGAGCTGGAAGCTTGGCCCTGCAACTTAAGAGGTCAAATGCGAAGATGGTCCATGAAGTTCCCTCCTACTAAGGGTTGCACTCCCATCTCCTTTGTGACAGAAGTCACTGGCACTGTCAGTGTCATTGTGGTCCTTCTTCAAAGGTTAGATCGAAGGGCACAGCCCATGAGAAGTCACATGAAGTCATGTCTCATTCCCTGTCCTGCCCTGGAATGTAGGGTACACAAGGGGAGGCTCTCACTGATGCCAGCAGGCTCCATCTGCAAGCTTCCAAAGGAACAATTAGTTGTTCGGTATCTAATTTAAAGGCTGTTTAGGGGATTGTTCTCCTTGAGTTAATGGGAATATGAGTGTTCAATGATGGGAGATTAGCCCCCAAAGACAGGGAAAGGCATTAAACCCTTATTTTGATTTGAATGGGGAGTGAATGAAGTGTTCAATGTTCAGGGGATGCAGTGAAGTTTACATGCCAGAATGAATCAAGACTGACTGTTCTGTCTGACAAGGGAACTCTGCAGCAGTTAGCACCTGAGAATCTCCAGGGACAGAGCTCGGATAGAGGTGGCCATTCATCATACTCAAGAGATGATAAGGTTCTTAGTAAAATGCTATATCAATGTAGTTAAATCTTCCCAGAACCAATAAAAATGCCCTTTGCCTTTCTCTCCTCTATTACAAGTAATTGCTACTCATCTTGTTACGGATATCTTGAAGTATTCACTAGCTACTTGGAGAGCATGGGGGAGGGCAAGGGAGAAGGAAAGAACATGACTGTATATCATTGACATTCATGAGAAAATTCACATCAGATATTTGAAAGGCAGGTCCCTAGTAGGTGATAGCAAAAGCAGGAATGATGTTGTGCCAAAAATACCACTGCGGCCTGGACCTCAGGGAGTCTATGTCAGATGGAGTGAAGGAAAGTGATTTAGAAAGAGGAGATGTATGTCTTTTCTATATTCATTTAGTTTATTTGTATGCACATGTCCTCCGAAAACCTAGTAGGCTCTGGGGAGTTGACAGGCAGGTTGATGCTGAAGTTTCCGAATGATGCAATTTTGATTACACTTCTGCTCTGAAGTATGAGTAGCATCTTGCAATGTGATCTATATGTTTTCAAATTCATAGTTTTCATTCTTGGACCCCAGATGCTCACACATGGGCCAGGTGGTGCATGATGTGTATCTTCTAGTGACAAAATGGTTGTTGCTAAGTGTGACTATACATTTGGGAGTCTAAGTTTACCAGACTGGAGCGTCACATACAGATCCAAATACCTGCAGGAAATTACAGCTCAGTTGATGATACAACAGGCATTCGGACTAAAGCATATCCATAGTTCCGTTATGCCTTGAAATGAAGATATGTTCTGAGAAATGTGTTACTCAGAGATTATGTCTTTGTATAAGTTTTATAGGGCTTTCTGATATGAAACTTGAGAGGCAGTTCAATCACTGAACACGACTTGTTGGTTCAACCAGGAAATGCGATAAACATGACGTGTGTGAGGCTCTAAGGAGTAGAACACTCTGAAATAATAATAAAATATGTAGAACAGTCAGTGCAGAAGCATTCATTCATCATTCCCGTTAAGTATTATGTAGTGTACATGATGATGTGTGCTGTACTCTTATTCAGCCAGTAGCATAGTAGTTCGCTTACATTAGCAATACCACAAACACATGGGTGGCTCATTTTGCAATGAAATTAAGATAAGGATAATGTTAATGGGTGGTAAAAATCCTTAGCTTAATTATAATCCTGTAGGACCTCTGTTGCAAAGGCAAAAGGCATTTTGACAGAAAGACATTCTGTAATGCATGACTGATGGGGAAATTGTGTGTGTGTTTGTGTATATGCATGAGAATGGCATCTTTACTCGAGGTCTTTATACAAACAGTTGTCCTATTCTTCACTCCCTCAGTTTTGTATACTAAACCATTTGGATCGCGATTGCTTGATAGCAGTTAGCCAAGGTTAAGTTCCATTTTTTCTCTTATTTAATTAAAATGGAAGTTTCCGACTCTACTTTTCCAGGAGACTGTGCTAATTTTTTTGAGAAAACAAAAAGAAAAAAAATCAAAGTGTTATTACTTATCGAAGGCTAATCCTGTAACATCACTGAAATAAAGTTAAGTACTCAAAGATAACAGCTAATCACCCATCCATTCACATCCATTCATTGAATTTTTCCAGCTTAATATCTTCTGTGGATAGGAGGCATGCATACAGAGGACCCTGAAGATATGCCATAGAAATATATTGTGAAAAAGATGCATACCATAGTTATTGTAGTAGTTACATAATTAACACTAACTTGATTAAATGCAGGTATAATGTAAACCACAGAATAAGATTACTATTTCTTAGAATAATGCAACAATTACAGAACATCAGAAAGAGGAACCAAAATAGCTGAAACAGAAGCATCTTCAATATAGCCTGTTTGTTTAGGTATAATTAGTTCATATTTAATAACATAAAGTAATAGCAATAATAGTAGCAGGAATTACTTATTAAACCCTGAATTAATTTGATATACATTTAAGCACCTTCAATAGCTAAATTTATCCTTTCCTTAAGCTTTAGTTGTAGCTACATTTTATAATAAATGTAGCTACATTTGGTGAGGAATCAAGATTACTCCACTAAGTAAATAAATGCTACAAAAATTCTTATATCTTATGAGTCAAAATTTAGACTTAAGTGACGATTTAGTGGAAAATCTCAAATAAAGCCATTCTCTCCATTCTTCTTTGATGCTACACCAATAAAACGATGGGGTCAATCTACATGACTTTGTACAATTATTACATTACTAAAAACGTAATAAGGGGTATGTTTTTATTAAAATAGGATTTCTCAAAGAAAAAAGTAAGTTTTGACAGTTTGACAATCACCTTTTTCCTCTTGAGAAGGCCATGAAGTCACTGAGTTATTAGCTGCTATTCCCTTTCCATTTGCCTCTGAGTGATTGAACCGATGGTGTCAGCATCCTGTTCATAGAAGTTTAGGGTGTGCACAGTGAACTGGTCCTGCTGAAGAACTAGGCGATTTGTGCGCACACAGCCACCTACCTAGTCTCCCAGAATGACGGCTATGGAACCACTGATGTTTGCTCACATCCCTTCTTCCACAATACCCATTGATGTTTGTTGTATGTTTTTGTGTACTAACACTATACATATTTGGACCCAGTGATACTGAATTATCAGATAGTTAAAGTGAAGTTACTATATTCACAGCTATGTGAGTTTTCTAAATTTTTAACAGATTTTGATAAATATAACTCTTCAAATAGCAGTTAATGAGCCCTGGTCAGGAGATTTTCAGCTTGCTGCTTTTGTATAAACATAAAAAGCTTCTGGTTTAGAAAGACTAATGGGGTCATCTAGTCTAAATTTTTACTGGATTATGAAGACTCTCCAATGTATCCCAGAAAGGGTGACAACCAGCTTATCCCTTATATACTCTTCATCATTCATATTATTAGTTTTACAGATTTACAGATTATTTCACATATAAAATTCTTCCTTTAAATTTTCACACACACACCATACACACACACACACACACACACACACACACACATATGTACTGACTCAATTGATCTTTTTCCAAATCCTATGAGTAGATGCTTCTCTTCTCACTATATTTATCATCGCACCCAAATCCATCCATGGAGTCTTACTTCTGTTCTCTAAAACTCCAGAGCTACTAAGTCTATGTGTGTCCCAGAACACCTGGATTACACAGCTCGTTCACTTGACCACTGGCTAAACATCCTACTTGTTAAAAAGCTCAGGGCTGCTATTAAGCTGAGATTTGCTGCTCTGAAGTGTCCACCCTTTGGTCTCAGTTCTGCTCTCCTGAGACACAAATAATAAGTTTAATCCTTCTTCCACAAGACAGCACTTCAAATATTTGAAGATGGCTCTCCTCTGCCTGCTAAATCCTCACTTCCCCAGGCTAAACATACTCATTTCTTTCCACTGACCCTCATAACTCATGGCTCCCAGGCACTTCATCATCCTGGCTCTACCTCCCAGGAGAGTGTTTCAATTTGTCAAAGTTTTAAAGCATATGTTCAAGAGAGAATACAAACCCCATACCTGACCACAAAATCAGAAAATTGGCATTTTCACCTTCCTTGTTTGGGCTACCATGCTCTCATTAATCGGCATTTGGTTGTTATGTCAAAAGGCAATCTAATATTAAATAGTGACCTAACACTCTGTCAATTTTGGGTCTTTACCTTTTATAACATTGGTGTAGAAATAAACCACTAATCTCCAACCTATGTGAAACCTAAATAGGTTCAAATAAGATTGCTTCTTAAGCCTAGTCATAAGATATCCTAATACTTCACCTAAAGACCATCTAGCCAGATTGATTTATAGTTATAGCCTCTAAAGATCTTCTTTGCTTTAATTATATATAATTTTGAAAATTGTAGAATAACACAAAACAATTTTCCAAGATTTTTAACTTTTTCTTAAACATATAAAAAGAAAGTTTCCTATTTCCCTTACAGATGCAATATTATTCCCAACATAACTCTACTTATACTTTCACCCAAGGAAAACTGTGTTCTGCACCCATACATTTTTAATAGAATCTTAATAAAAATATTCCTGTTTATTTTGTAATTGGAATTAATAAGGAAGAAATAAAGCAAGAAGAAAACATCTGCTTCCTCATTTAGATGAAATCATATGTTATGCCTGTATATATGTACATCTGTCATTCTCTTCAAAATACTTCTGTTTTTTCTAATATTGACTATTTCTCTTTTTCTGTCTTTCAAAAATTTCATCAAATATTGAATGTAATTTGGTTTGTCATGAGAAACCTCTTTTTAGTAGAGGGATTGACAACCTATAGCCGTGGATTAATTTTTCTTCCCATATATTTTGTCAATTTGACTTTATCTGATCACTCTCTCTTTTCTTTGATTGTCAGTATGGGAGTACTGCTTGTTTGGGTTTTGTCTCTTGAGATAGGGTCTCATTAGGCCTAAGTTGGCCTTGAACTTGCTATGTAGCAAAGGGTGGCTTTGAATTTCTGTATGCTTATGCTAACTGTGACTTTTAGTAATGGAAATGGAACATTAGTAAACACAAAAGTCTGAAAGTAAATTCACCCACAAAAAATCCAATCTTTCTTTAGCATTTCTATACATTTTGCTACTCAATCCATTATTGAGAACCAGAATTGTCAAAGTTTGTTTTTCCAGTGTTTAACTAAAATTTGTGCAAAATGAAATGCGCTACTAATTTCAGAAAGCACTACTTTGAGAAGATAAAAACATTTACTAGAATAAATTGGGATCTAAATTGAGTCTTTTTACTGTGCTCATTCTTCTGAACTTTGGCACTCTTTGTCCTGTAAGTTCTGCCCACTCTTACCTAGTAAACACTCTTACCTGTGCAAACACAGGACACAAAACAAAACCATGCAACCTAGTAAGTAAACTGTATGAATATCATCCAGTAGCTCCTATATCTAAGATAGCACAAGGACTACGTGATGCTTTGTTCTTGATTATACTTATTAAACTTAGATTTGCAAGTGTTTCCTATTACCCGTTTTATGACTGGAGAACGAATGTTACAACCCTCCAAATGACAGTTACATCACTACCTTTGTTCTCCTCTCCTGGACAGTATGAATACCAAAAACATTTCCACAGGAAGGATCTACCTATGCTTTGCAGATTGAAATATAGGTACAAACAGAATCTGCAGCTGGCCTTAGGAGCTATATCCATTGTCACAAATCAAGTGGGGCACAAAGTTGGGGAGAACCCTTGAAATTTCAAGGCCTGGGGTTTATTCTCAATCCTGGGCTGAAATATGGAAACAATTGGTATCCTCTGGGCTTCTCCTTTATCAGATAAACAAGTAAAATGTCTGTCTTTGTCATCTATATACTGAATTGCCTTTAGGTTTAAAATACAGCGGAAGGATGGATTTTCTTTAGTCTCAATGACAATTTCTTCACATTGGTCTCTTTAAGCAAGAATCCATGGCCTCCAGGAACTACTCTGAGCTTCTGAAGGAGACTATATTGATGGCTGAGTTAATACTTTAGCTTTGTTTCTCTAATTTGAAACCAGACAAAATTAACTAGGAATTGGTACATCATTTGGAAAGCTGAAGCAGGGAGATTTTGAGACATAGCCAGCTTGTGCTATATTCACTTGTGCTACATCACGCTGTGCTACATCATAAGTTCAGAAACAACAGAAAAAAATTAAGAAGCAAAAAGCAAATATAAAATAAAATGTAGCAGATAATTCTTTCACAACAAATGCATTAACATTTCTTTTATACTATTAACAACTTAGCATGTAGTCATATCTTTCCAAAAGAAAGCAATGCTTTATTATCACATTAAATGCATTTTATTATATATATATATATATATATATATATATATATATATTATTTCATCATCTGTTATGGTTGCTTATTTTTGGAGAACTTGGTATAACATTCTTCATAAATGATATATTATATTCTGAAAACACAGAACATGATATTATAATGTATCTTAGTATTTTACCTGGTAAGGTTTTTGTGTCAAAACCACATTTTTTTTCAAATCATAAATGTTTCAGTTAAATTTATTTTTGATTTAAGTTGGTCGTAAATAAATGCATGGATGCCGACTTTAAAGGTTGTTGTAAAAATTAAGAGTCTTCTCATAGCTTCTGAACATAGATGTTTCTTACAGTGAAATTAAACAGTAGAGTCACCTGAAGAAAGTGAAATGAGGATTTTAAAATTTATCTGATGCAGTTAAATAACTGGTTAATTAAAAACAAAAGAGCAATTAGCACTGAGCACATTTATTCTGATGATGAACACACCAGATGAAAATGGATCTTGATCTCTGCTAGGAAATTCATTGATGTCAATGTTTCTATAGATAAAGACCGAATAAAGTCAATTTGTGGCCATGCTTTCACAACAATAGTTTCTTGACGCACCTAAACCTTACAAATGGGTCATGATCAGAGAGAGAAGTTGGCTAACGTTTGAAGAAGCAGCCCTTCTTAGGCCATTGTATTGACTTAAACTTAGGGAGAGCAGTAACTAAACCCATTTAGTGGACATTCTTTTTTTTTTTTTTTTTTTTTTGGTCAATTTTACAGAAATATTTCAGATAGTGCAATGGAGTTAAGAAAAAGATATAATGTTAACTTGACATAAAGATTTACATATATGCTAAATCACATAATTCTATATCACCCAAGTTGGTGTTATCTAAATCTACCTACAGAAATTAAAGAGCATTATATTGAGAGAGTTGAACAATTTCTTTAATCTCTCTGATGTATGTTCATCATAAAATACAGCATTCTACATTATCTTTGGCATTCACTATAATTTGATAAATACAGTAATTAAGAACTGACAATAATAGTGTATCCATATAAAGGCTTATTTCAGGCTATGTGCATACACATCCACCATGGCATCTTAGTTAAGTAAATATCTCTAGTCCTTTGATGAAACAAAAAGCTAGAAACATTCTATTGTGACATCCAGTTTTGCCAGCACCATTTGTTGAAGATGCTTTCTTTCTTCCATTGTATACTTTTAGCTCCTTTATCGAAAATCAGGTGTTCATAGGTTTGTGGGTTAATATCCGGGTCTTCTATTCAATTCCATAAGTGTACTTCTCTGTTTTTATGCCAATAGCAAGCTGTTTTCAGTACTGTAGCTAATTCTCAACAGAAGAAGTTCAAATGGCCAAAAGACATTTAAGGTCATGCTCAACCTCCTTAGTGATCAGGGAAATGCAAATCAAAACAACTTTGAGATACCATCTTATACCTGTCAGAATGGCTAAAATCAAAAACACTAATGATAGTCTTTGCTGGAGAGGATGTGGAGTAAGGGGTACACTCATCCATTGCTGGTGGGAATGCAAACTTGTGCAACCACTATGGAAAGCAGTGTGGCGGTTTCTCAGGAAATTTGGGATCAACCCCAGGATCCAGCAATACCACTCTTGGGAATATACCCAAGAGATGCCCTATCATACTACAAAAGCATTTGTTCAACTATGTTCATAGCAGCATTGTTTGTAATAGCCAGAACCTGGAAACAACCTAGATGCCCTTCAATGGAAGAATGAATAAAGAAAGTGTGGAATATATACACATTAGAATACTATGGTAAAAAAACAATGACATCTTGAGTTTTGCATGCAAATGGATGGAAATAGAAAACACTATACTGAGTAAGGTAACCCAGACCCAAAAAGATAAACATGGGATGTACTCACTCATAATTGGTTTCTAGACATAAATAAAGGACATTGAGCTTATAATTCGTGATCTTAGAGAAGCTAAATAAGAAGGTGAACCCAAAGAAAAACATATAGTTATCCTCCTGGATATTGGAAGTAGACTAGATTGCCAGGCAAAAATTGGGATCTTGGGGGTGG
>NW_026067947.1:8418305-8439371 GCF_014885135.2 Alexandromys fortis
TGCTCAAGACCTTCTGTTGTAAGATCATTGGGTTCTGGTGCTTTCATGTTGTTTTTCAGATTATTGGGTGAATTTTTGCCTTGGCGCCTGCCCATCTCCTCCTATTGATGCTCTCTAATTGGTCTTTTAAAACCAGATCAGGTTTCCCTGCTGGCCAGAGGCTCCTCTTGCAAAATGCCCTCGTTTTGTTTCCTGGCTCCTGCCAGATGCCAAGATCCCTCTCACCCCTCAGACGGGTCTTCAGGAAAAGAACCAGGTTCCCTGTTTGCCAGGGACCTCGCCAACCAAAGGCCTACCTCTTTGATTTAATTGTCCTGGGGCGATCTGCTCTCGGTGTTGCGCCTGTCCCTGCCGCCTGCGTTGCCTGCCACTGTGTCAGTACCCGCCGGTCCCGGCCTGAGCCAGCTGCGTTGTCCGCCGTGCGTTGGTTCCCTGAGTATACCAATTTTAATGATGGTGGCATTATCACAAGATTCCCCAAATCTTCATGTAGAGTCAATATATGACGTTTATATTTGTTTCTGGTTCATAGGAAATTCAGGAACTAATAGTTGCATTTTAGAGCCAAAGAGTAGATAATTTATCTTTTCTAAAAAAAAAAAAAAAAAAAAAAAACACAAGCAAAATTAATTATCCTGAATCACCTAAAGATGCTTTTACGATTGTCTGGGGAAATAAAATTAGCATTGGATATGATCTCTTTGTCCCACAATATTTTCTTTTTATTCACTCATATAACTTTAGGGATCAGATGCAGGTCTAGATTACATGGTTAGAAGATGTCAAATATAGACAGAAGTCTGAAGCTGCTGAACATGCAGGACCTAGGGTATTTTCCTACTTGGTCTATGGTATTTTCATTGAGATTGTCTATATAAAGTTAAATAAATGCAGTTCTCTAATCCTTGTACTGAGTGAATCTTCCCTGCTAAAAAAGGTGTTGTGTAGTTTAGAGGCCATCTATCCATGCATATGCAAAGAAATTTCATCAAGCTCCAAAGCCATAAAACGTCAGACAGTAAATACTGTTAGCTTTGTAGGCATAGGAACTACTATTCCTTTCCACCTCTCTTGACATAGACCATGCATACATAAATAGGCACAGCGGGTTCAAAGGGAATTTTATTGACAAAAGTAGGCAGAGAGTTAATTTGTTCAGTGGGCTGCCAGTTGTTGACCTGTGTTAATGCCTAACATAACAAATGTTAGGTATTTTATACTTGTGACAAAGTACAGACAATAGTAACTTAGGGATATAAAGTCATTTTGTTTCACATATTCAGTGTTCTTCTGGCCGCTGATATCATGACATCTCCACACTCTGTCAGTGTCTTAAGTAGCAGACAGACAAGTTATGCTTCTTTGCTACCCTGCTTTTTTTTGATACAGTCTAAAACTTTTGCCCAGGAATCAGTCCCATTGATATTTTGGCTAAAACCCACAACCTAAAATAACCTAATTCCTACTCCCTCACAGTTATGTCTAGAGACTTGTCCATTCAGTGATTGTAGATAATGTCACATTGAGAATCGTTAATAACCTCCAGTAAGGTAGCATAATATAAGTGTATATTTATATATGTATTCATAAATTGATATATTTATATAAGTGCATTTATATTATATACATATTTGTAATATAAATGTACATTTGCATTGCATATATGTATGAATAGTACAATATGTATGCCCAGTGTATAAACTTCCATCATTGGCCAACATTTTTGTTTATCATAAAATAATAAATATTCATACTAAATGAAATAAAATGTCCAATCTAACATATATTATTTTGAGGAAGAATTTGCCTCAAAAATTACATGAATATTAGAACTATCAGAGTTTTTTTTTAATTATAGGGAAGGAATTGTGGATCTATACAAAGTCTTTTCCTTTTCTTTTATTTTTTTATTGAGAAAAGGAAAAGAAAAAAAAGTTTCCACCTCCTCTCAGCCTCCCATTTCCCTCCCCCTCCTCCCACCGTTCTTCCCCTCCTCTACTCCTCTCCCCCTCCCCCCACTCCTCTCCCACTCCCTCTCCAGTCCAAGGAGCAGTCAGGGTTCCCTGCCCTGTGGAAAGTCCAAGGTCCTCCCCCCTCCATCCATGTCTAGGAAGGTGAACATCCAAACTGGCTAGGCTCCCACCAAGCCTCAACATGAAGTAGGATCAAAACCCCATGCCTTTGTCCTTGGCTTCTCATCAGCCCTCATTGTTTGCCATGATCAGAGAGTCCGGTTTTATCCCATGCTTTTTCAGTCACAGTCCAGCTGGCCTTGGTGAGCTCCCAATAGATCAGCCCCACTTTCTCAGTGGGTGGGTGCACCCCTCGTGGTCCTGACATCCTTGCTCGTGTTCTCCCATAGAACCTTCATCTGGTGATGGATGAAGAGAGACAGAGACCCACACTGGAGCACTGGACTGAGCTCACAAAGTCTTTTCTTAAAGTGTTTGAAACATTGAAAAACTGACATTGAGAAATTTCATGAGAGAAAAAGTGAACAGATGCAGTCTAGGAGCCACAAAGTTCATCTAGTAATAATAGAACAATAACCTTAGCAGTTAGGTTATGAACCAAGGCACCTACTTCTTTGATCCAAAATACCATTTAAAAGATTGCCTGGCCTATAACCGGCACCTGAAATAGGACACTGGTGACACATTTATAAAACCTCTTAAAACTGTAGAAGTTACTGTGTGTTAAGTTTGTTTTGTAACCTTTCTTTTTTCATCCCTTCAGCCTTAGTAATCTCAAGGTCCTAGGCGCATGTGATTACCTTTCAGATCACTTGCCAGCATACATTATATATAGTGTCTATTCTACCCTAGTCTCAATGAGTAAATAAATATCACACTTTTGTTAACCGAATAGTTTTTATTGAGCCAGAATATTTTCCTGATCCTTGAGAAATCTTAACTTTTACAAAAATAACTTTCAGAAAAGGCAAAAGATGCATAAATATTTAAGCTATCTTCATACAGCAGTAGCAAATAAAATGTCTTTTGGGCTTTGCCTTCATTACTATATGCTTATAAGTAATCAGATAGTAAAGGACAGAATGTTTGCAATGAAATTATACACTGAATATGATGATGGATCAAGCAACTCTAGAAAAATACAAAAAAGTTTAAAGGTGATTTGTATGTCAAACTCTTCAATTTTCAAAGGAGGAAATTTGGAGTACACGATTATAAATGAAGCACCAATATTCACAGTGAAGCAAGATGGTAGTTGGATCTATCTTTGCTGATTTCCAGTTTAGCCATTTTTACCAGCTGCTAATTTGTTCAACTGACAATGACACACTTAGCACTTCCTCTCAAAAACTATATTTCCTCTCTTACTCAACCACTGTGAGGAAGTATGCCATACTGCTTACGTTTAAGGTAAAGGATTTAAACTCTGACTATATTGTGGTTCCTTTAGACAACGTATGGCTATACTTCAGAGCTGGTTGCTCTGTGGAAAAATTGCCATACTTTGAAAATGAGAGGTAAAGATACTAGTGAAGTACCACAGTGGTAGACACCATAAATAACAAAGAAGATTTGGCAAATAATTGTTTTGGTGGCACAGGCATTTTAAATTTGCATAAGACCGACATAGTTGACAATTTTACGATTCTCTGATTTCAGATAGTATTGTAGGTTGATTGGATGGAAGGGCAAATTTCTATAATATTGGAAGCATAAACGACCAATTTGTTTCTCACAGCAGCAAATGAAAGAACAGTCATGTTCTAGATTCTTCACTGGCCATAGAAACAGGACGTGGAAGAATGGGAGGCAACGTGTTAATAAACAGGGGAGTCTGCATTCTGCTGGCATCATGGGAGGTTATATTTGGGGTTGCAACCCATGTGGAGGTGGAGTTTTGACAGTTGGGGTTCTATCCATTATAGCAAGGGAAGTGATATATTGCAGAGTTTTAACAAAATTTCCTAAATTGAGAACTGTGAAATTTTAGCCATTAAGTTAAGATGGCGTCATGGTAGAATCTATACAATAATATTTTATATCAGATCATGATACTTAAATATTAATAGTAAAAATATTAAAATTTGACTTGACTGTTTCTAGTTTCAGTGTTAAGGGATATCTATTTTCCTTTAGAAAATACTGTAGCAAAGGAAATGAATTCCTGGAGCTGAGAGGCAGGGGCAGTACTGCTACAACTTTATAAACTGGGACTGCATAAGGAGTTGTGCTTCTCTAGAGACACCCACAGAGCTTTCATCATGAGAAGAGGACAAGAGAGTCTGGTAGTGGAAATAATGAATATCCATGAAACAAGTGGACCATATAATTTATCTTGTAAACTGTGACTTTTGGGAGAAAGAAGTACTATTAATAATTCTGTCATGACATTTGAGTACACAGATACTGGGCAGGGAAAATTAGAGAAACATGGCTATGTTACTTTGGAGCAGCTTTTAAGGAGTCTGTAGAGTCTTGGAGGCAATTCTGTGTAAATCCAGCAATATCTTTACAGTTAATAGATGGTGTATTCATAGTGACTGGGGAACAGATTGCTGTCATGGGCGTGTTTTGTAAATAAACCAGTTGGAAATGGAAGATTCCAAATTTATACGATTGTGAATATTATTCCACAGAATTTGGAAGTGTGATAGAGAATAATTCAAAGTTTTAAAATACTGTCAGAATATGATAAAAATCTTTGTTTTATACAAAAAAAATGTTGTCAGTAGTCTAGTGAGTAGGGAAAATGCTTATTTTGCTACTGTAGATAAAAAAATCATTCCTTTTGTAGTGACAAATGTAGGATTAAATTCAACTACATAATTGTACCATTTTCTACCCATTTTTTCTTCTTTTGATTAGTAGAGATGTCAATTAAATTTTGACCAAATACTCAAACGAAAATATATAGGTCTCATATATTTGAACATTTACCCACCCTATCTTAAATAATTCTTTTGAGTATTGTGCTGGATGCTATTTATGTCTTTGCAAACTCAGCTTGTCCCTCAGCAGTGTTCTCTTTCATTTAGGTCAAAGCATATTTACCCATTTAGACCTATGCTCTTCCTGGAAACAATACATGTACCTTATAGGTTATTGACCTTTCTGTGGTGAATTCTTTTTATGATTTAATTTCGATTTCCATTCAGTTTTTGTTCTTGGTTTGCTTTTGCTGTATTTTTACTAAGTTTTGTTTTTGTTTTGCTATTTTATCAAATGTCTCTCAAACCAAGATTTTAGGTATATTGCTCAAAATTAAATAACTAAAGTCTTACAGAGAGTAAAAATAAACAAATAAACGAATGAATGAATGCAATATATGATTTTGCTTGAGTTGAAATGCTGCCCCGTCACACACCATGAAAAAGGAATGGAAAGCCCATGCGAGCACTTGTGAGTTCATCAGATACTTGTGAGCTTGGAACTAATAGCATCAACTCAGAGTTGTTTTTTGACCAAAACACTATTTGTTTATGCCTGTGATTTCCATCTCTTTTTTTAAGTCTTGAAAACATTTTTAACTTTATAAACTGGAATATAATCACAGTTTTCATAACTATTCATACTTATAATTATATTTTGTTTATTGATTGATTTTATGTTTATTTTATGAAATAGATGCAAAAACAAGTGAAAGCCTTTTGAAATTTAAAACATCTGGAAATTATCAAATTTTATTACTTGTTATATACATACTATCTAAACACTTTCTAAAGTTATTTGAGCTTGAAATAGTTCTGCAACACTTAAAGCGTCATTTGGTATTTAATAGTTTCATCAAAATGACCCAGTGTAGTTTATCTTAAGGTTATTCTAATTTTTATAAGTTTATCAGTGTTTATAAACCTATTATTAGATTTCTTTTGTGAAGTAAAGGGCAAACTAGCACCTTCTGTTGGTCTCATTTGTCATGAAATAGCTAAAATGTCAAAGTAAATTAGAAACAATTATGGTGTAACCCCTTGGGGAAAGTAAATCTTCTATCTGCAAAATAATACCATAGGCAATTGATTTCTTACAGAAATTTGTGATAATATTGGTTTTCATTATAGTAACATCAAGAAAAGTGATGACTAATAATGAGTATGTTCTCAATAATTTGAATAGAACACTTAGAAAATCTGTGATTTCTATGAAACTTTTGTTAACATATTATATATACATACATGTGTTGGAATATAATCACTGAAAGTTAAAATCAGAGGTTTAAAATCCAATTAATGGAAAATTTAATTCTCATGTTATGCATTGAATTGAATACTATTCTAATTAATTAAAATTACAGTAGGTTTCGTAGCAGATGACAAATAAATAGATAATATGTGAACTGAAATTATGAAAGTGTGAACTGAAATGTGTAAAGCTCAGCAAAATATAAGTATTGCAACGTATAGTCATTTATGTCACTTTATTTTTATAATATGTTTTCAATAAATCTAGTCAATGCTTAGCATTTGGAATACATATTATGATAGTCATGTTTGTCAATTTTGTTTCCTTCAGACAGATTGCTAACATACTGACTAGAAGATACAATCTTCTTTCCTGCTGATTGCATGGGAGAAATTTTTGACCTTAGGACGTGGAGATGAGGTTGCTATGGAAACTGGTAATTCTGCTGCCACTCATAAACTCTTGTGCAGGTAAAGTGTTCTATTATTATGAGTTTAGATTGATAAATATATTAGTGCTGTATATCTTCCCTGAGATGAAACAAGTTTGAAAATGCACAAGCCGTAAGTTATTTCAATGGTCAAGTGATAAATTTGTGAGAGTAACCTTTACTTCAAATAGAAAAATTCTCAAAATGTGTAAAATAACTCTTTTGACACATTATTATTAAATTCATGAATTTTCAAAAATGATATTTGGTAAAGTGTTATTAAGTGATTTATCATTTATAAATGCATTTATAATTTCAGTTACAGTGAAGTCTTCATGTCTCTAAAATGAAAATGTCTATTTCCTCTCAACTTAGAATTTATTAGAGAAAAGGTATGCTAAGGTAAAGTGTAGACAAAAGTGATGTAAAATGCTCTTGCAAAATTAAAATCTTGGAACTCTTTTTTTCTTTTTCTTCAGTAATCAAAGGGGGACAAAAATGTTCTTCCACTCCATTTTAGGGAAGTCATATTTGTTTATTAATTAATTTCCCTTTTAACAAACCTCCTAAATTCAAATGTTTTAAACCACCTGAAGTATCAATTAGCCATATGTTGGCATAATGGTTTTGTGGGATGCAGTTTAGGATACGTTTCACTGGCATATGCTTTAGGTTTTGCCCGATGCTCTGTATCTTGATGAGCTAGACCCATCTGAGACATAACTATTCCACACAACGTTCAGCTGAGACAGCTATGCTGGTTTGCCTTTCATCCTCACAGTCTTTCATTTGCTTAAAAATCAGAGTTTTTCACATGGTGGCCTCCACTGATTTCAAAATAAAAATCTTAAGAACCCAGCCAAATGACACCAAGGCATAGAGTCCAGATAGAATCAATTCTGTGGCATTCTTCCCATGACTACCAACAGCCTAGATTTAGGCTAATTATCCGCATCTCTTGCTTGGTAAAGAGGTGTAAGGTTGCACTTAAAGGGATCTACAATAATGAAGACTGTAGTAGTGGCTGGTAATAGTTACAGTTTGTTCAGTACAGTTAGCCTTCATTTATTGTTTGAGACACATCTATTTTTATTTAATTTGCATGAATCAATTGTCTTCCTGGTGCCTGAGAAATCTAAAAGAAGATATCATATAGTTTGGAACTGCATAACAGCTATAAGCCACCACTTGGATGTGGGGAACTGAACTTAGGTTCTCTGCAGACTCTTAACTGCTGAACCATCTATCCAGCCCACCCCTGCAGGGAGTTCCAGTCTTAATTGCCAAGCTGAGCTACCCACATTGTGCCATAGCTTCACCTCTGACTAGATCCCCTGAATGTCAGAGAAACCCTTTGGCCACCTTCACCTTCTGCTTGTGTACAACTACTATGTATATCTCATAGAATTGTAACAGTTCAATATAATGTGGGGAAAATGCAAGAATGAATAGAGCAAATTTCTCATTCAAAAATGCCATAATTCCAAAAATATCTTACTAGCAATCATAAGATATAAAAAGCCATGAAGATGCTAAAACATGTGAAAAGGAATCGAAAGAATAAGAAACCTTACAAAATATTCCCGTCATTAGTAAATCCAACATCTCTGAGCACTACAGTCATAATTTATTCAAAGTGATCGCATTGTTTTGGTTTATGTCACATCTTCTCTTAAAGAAAGATGTGAGTTAAATAGTAATGTATTCTTTCATGTAATAGATTAAAAGAAGACAGAAAAGTCATTAAGGTGCCCCCAAATTACCAATGTTTAAAGAGCTCTATGCCTACTTTAAGTTTCAGCTCTCTGTCAAAATTCTGCATTAACATTTTTCCCTTTAAATGTGTCTATTGAATTAGCATAGGCTCTTTAAAAGACCTTTTGTGCTAAATTAAAATAAAACCATTGTTCTCAAAAACATATCAAATATGAGAAATGCTCTGTCTCTTCTATTAACTTCTATTTATACAATTTGGATGTGATTCAACATGTCCTTTTGTCTTATCCTAAGGGAGAAATAATCCTATGTCCTTGGTGTACAGTTTCATCAGTAAAGAACAGATTGAATCTATTCCTTTTAAGCCATAGCCATTTAAATATGGTAATCTCAGCTAAACGTTGCCCCAGAGGTAAAGATGAAGATATTGTTTTACAAGACAGCATTGATTTAAATCTGTTTTGTTTGGGACTCCATGGAGTTCACTCCATGTGGGAACTACATTAGATTAGAGAACTGGCTAATGATGGAGTTCTGTTTCTTTATTATATGCTCTCTTTTGTTCTTCCTTGCCATAATAATTCCAAAACTGAGACAAGTCTTTCACAGCTTACCGTGTTTCCCTTTCTACTTTCACTGTTATAACCCATTAAAATGTGTGTCTTTTAATTGCCTTATTTTCCAGTTTAAAAGACAAGTTGTTTTTTGTTGGTCACTTTGGTATTTTTTTTAATGAACTTCACAACTTCTTGCACCTGGTATAAGGAAGGGTACTAGATCTTCGGTCTCTGTAATGACTCCTAATCTGTTTAACTAGACATTATTGATCTGACAATATTTCCCAGAGTGTGATCACTTGAAAATGTATTTGTTTTGAAATAATTCTTTTTTCAATATTAGGAAAACAAGAAGTCTATTTAATTAAGGAAATTTTTGAAAAGAGATTTAAGCTACTTAATTAAAAATTGTGAGATGGTTAAAAATGCCCCCCTAAATATCTTGGCTCATTTTTTGGAAACTGTATTATATAAGATGCAAAAAATATGTTTTGCAGATATAATTAAACTGAGGATCTTGAGATGGTCATAAATATTCTTGGTTCCTATTCAGTCTCCTCCTCCCCATCTTCCTCTCTCTTTTCCCTCCTTCCACCTTCCACTTCCCATCCCTCTCCTTCTTCCTCTTCCCACTTCTCCAATTTTGTCTCTGTTTCTCCTTCTGTCAAGGTCTCTTCCTTCTCTTCCTCTTTATTACAGTTTTTAATATATTAACACAGAACAGTATGACCGGGTCAACTTCATAAGAGTATATGGCAGAAATGCATGAACGACTTAGAACCAGATTCTATTGTTGTTAGAACAGCACATGTATAAGAAGTCTAAACTGTGTGAGCATAATTAAATGCTATATCTTCTATAGTGAGAAAAACCTCATAATGTATTAACTATTTCATTTCATTAAAGTCACTAGTTTAGAATGTCATACAATTCACATCTTAATTGTCTTCTAAGGACTGTGTGGTAAAGGTAGCTTGGTCTTCGTTGTAGTCCTATTGGGAGATGGTAATTGAACCTAGAAGAAATGGGCCTAGTGAGAGTCACTCAGCTCACAGGGAGTATGACCTGGAAGAAGGCAATTTTTTTTTTCTGTACAGTGTACTCTGGTAATACCTCAACAACTTCTACAATCTCCTACTTCCCCACCCACAAAAATCCACAACCTTTTTTTCTCTCTCTCTCTCTTTAGAATGCAATCAGACATCTAAAACAATAATAACAACAATAATAAATAAGAACAAACAAACCAGAACAGGGCAAAACAAAAAAATAGCTAAAGAAAAACACAATAAACACACATAGAAGCAGATACACACATTTGCATGAACAGAAATTTCATGGAAACACAAAATCAGAAACCAAAATGTATACACAAAGGGCCTGTAATGGAGAGAGGAACAGGGGCTGAAAAAAAAAATGCCAGTGAGTTTGTCATGTATTGCTGTGCAAGGTGCCTATCCTTAAGAATAATTGTATTCCCAGTGAAACTGAGTAGCAGAAACCTATTATTTTCATTAGGGAGGGGATTTCAATTGGCGATAGCTCCTTCCTTAGGGAAGGAGGCTTGTGTGCACTTCCCTCCACGGAGCTGGGAGTTCATTAGGTGCAGAATCTTCCAGGCCTTGTGAGAATCTTTCAGACCCTGTGTGGAATGGTTCTCTAATTCAAAGGGCTTGTTTCCTTCATGCCCTCCATCCCTTCTGGCTTTTCAGTCTTTCAGCCTTTATTTCCACAAGGGAAGGATTAAATGGAGACATTCCCTTTACTATTGAGTATTAAAAGGTCTCTAACTCTCTGCCCATTTTCTAGCTGTTGGTCTCTACATTTCTTCCTATTCACTGCACAAATGTAACATGATTATTAAAAACCCAGAGACAAAAACTGGGGTTCAACCTGAAGGTCAGAAAAGCAAAACAGCCAGCTACTGGCTCTTACCTTTACCTCAGTCCAAAATCTAGTTCCTGCCTTCAGATATCTCTGAATGAGACTGTGTGTTGAGCCGTTTCCTCCTGTTCTTTATTCCTCTCTAGTGCTGGGATTAAAGAAATGTACCACTACTACCTGGTTTCTATGGCAAACTAGTGTGGCTATTGGGATTAAAGGTGGGTGTCAACATTACCTGATCTGTAATGTTGATCAGTGTGGCTATTTTACTCTCAGAACTTCAGGCAAGCTTTATTAAAATACAAATGAAATATCACTGCACAGGAAGAAGCATCTCTGATGAAGGCTGAGCAAGACATTGATAGAAGAGTATAGTAGAATAGTACTAGAAGTCCTTTTATTGCAGAAGAGTAGTATTGTTTGTTCCTTTAGGTCCATGGCCTATATAGTCTCCCTGGTTTAAGCAGTGTTAGATAGAGGTTCCATCTCACGGAGTGGCCCTAGACTGAGGCAGTTATTGGTTGGTTATTCCCAAAACTTTGTGCCACTATTGCACTAGCACATCTTGCAGGCATGCTACCACTGTAGAGTGAAGAGTTTGTTACTGGGTATGTGTTTACTTTCTCCTTTGATAATCTGCAAAGTTTTTTCTAGGACATTGGTCAGCAGGGCTCTAGGTGAATACCAGCTTAAATTCTCCATAGAACCCCACATTCTTCTGCTTTCACAATTTTATTCCCTAGTCATGAGATAACAGACTTTCCTCTGAGCTAGGCTCTCACTACTTATTATCTCACGATAAAACAGGTCCATTTGATCATAAAATCAAATCTTTGTATGTGTGAGCTAAAAATAAATGCTTCCTAGTTACTTTCCTATACATTTAAGTGTTTATGAAAGCAACAGAAAGCTGAATATCATGCTATGTTTCAATGTAATTTGCAACAATTTTCACAATTACAGCTAAATCACAAAATTTAGCCTTTAAAATTTTTTTTTTTTTTTTTTTTTTTTTTTTTTTTTTTTTTTTTTTTTTTTTTTTTTTTTTTTTTTTTTGTTACAGGGTTTCTCTGTGGTTTTGGAGCCTGTCCTGGAACTAGCTCTGTAGACCAGGCTGGTCTCGAACTCACGGAGATCTGCCTGCCTCTGCCTCCCGAGTGCTAGGATTAAAGGCGTGCGCCACCATCGCCCGGCTAGCCTTTAAAATATTAAATATTGTCATAAAATATTAAATGTTAGTAATGGCATAAATTTGATGGTCATAAAATAAAAGTGGTAATTACTTGAATAACCATGTACTGCTGTTGTAGCTTATCCAGGACAGTGTATAAGAAGATTTTTGGGTTTTATTGTTGATGTTTTTTTTGTTTTGGGAGGGGGATTTTTTTTTTTTTTTTTTTTTTTTTTTGTAGCCTTGGCTGTCCTGGAACTCGCTGTATAGACCTGGCTGGCCTCAAAGCCACAAACCACCACTACCTGGCAAGGATAGCAAGTTTTAAATTCAGAGTTCGAGGGAAGTGCCACAGTTCTTAGTGATATCATCAATGAGGATCGATGACCAAACCTGAGTCTCAAATAAAATAAAAATAAGCACAAGCTCAAGGGAACATAGCTGGCATCAGGAATTCACAGCTCCTGTGATGGTTAGTTTTATGTTAGTATACAGAAGTGAGAGTCATAGTTCCTAGAGAAGAAAGCATCAATTAAAAAGTCGCCTCCATAACAAAGGCCTGTAGGTAAGAAGATAGTTCAGTTTTAAATTAGTGATTGATGTGGGAGGGCCCAGCCCCTTGATATGGATGTCACCATTCCTGAGTTGATGGTGCTGTCAACTATACGCAAATGCAGGCTGAGCAAGCTGTGCTGTGGGGTACAAACCAGTAAACAGCATTCCTTGCTTGGGTCTCTGCATGAGATTCTGAAACCAGATTCCTGCCTTGTTTGAATTCCTAGCCCGACTGCCTTTATGATGAGCTGTGATATAGAAGACAAGTAAAGCATTTCCACCTCAAGTGTTTCTGCACGATGCTCGTGTATCATCTTTATTATTTTAACAAAATTATATTGTTTGCATTGTAACCTTTAAAAAAATTCTCTTGGGTCATAATCAAAAATCATTTAAAGTGAGAACCCACCAAAGTCTATTTAATAATTTCTTAAGGGGTGCAACGGAAATACAAACTCATAAATGTGGAACCAAGTAGATGCTGATGATGATCCAGCTGCCTTCAGAGTGAAGAGGCTTAAGGCAAGCTGTTTCTTCACAGCTTGCTCCCACTCCACAGTCCAACAGAGAGTGAGTACACAAGGCCTCCTCCTTAGTTTTATCAGGTCAGATGTTCAGAAGAAACCACTCCCAGAGGGCAAGCAACCCCAAATGTCATTGGCTAAAAGGATCAAGCTCCCACTACAATTGTTCATTTGTATGTCATTTGTATTTGTTTGTTTTGTTCTGTGTTGAATGTTTTTGTGTGAATCTTATAAGCATAACCAGAGGACCCTAAGATTTCAGTTGGTAAAGTTGTTTTCCTTGAAAGAGTGAAGGTGTGTGCTTGACTCCCTAAATCATTTTTTAAAGTTTTTTGATGCTCTGTAATCTGAATGTGAACTGAATCTGAACTCGAGAGAGCCGCATCCACTCCCTTGAAAACGTTGGGCAGTGGCTGAGGAATCGCTGTTGAGATTGAACTCTATCCTCCATGTCTCCATGTGTAGGCATAATCACACATGTTCTCTGTCTCTCTCTCTCTGTCTCTCTCTCTCTGTCTCTCTCTCTCTCTGTCTCTCTCTCTCTGTCTCTCTCTCTCCTGAGCACCTATCTTGTCAAACCTAAGGAAATATTAGGCTTCGAGTCAGACACGGCTTTGCAGAAGCAAACTGAGTAATTCAAGGTCCTGGGCATGGAGACAGAGAGACTTAGTGGCTGGTATAGTATTGTTGCTATTGTAAGGTTTGTATCATGCCCTCAAAGCTAATTGTGATGCTGTTGCTAAACATACCAATTTCTTTTGAGAAACTGAAATTTAAAATTGCAAAATTTGTTTCCTGCTATTGTTTACATACAAATATATTTATTTTAAAATTTTCTGTCAAAGCATTGATTTTTAATTAAGATATTTTAGGACTGATACCAATAAATAAAACATCTAATGCCATCAGCAATTTTTATAAAACAATTCCGTAGAAAAATACAAGTCATAAATACTCACAGTTACCAACCTCTGGAAAGTTCATTGGGAAGTATTTATGATATCTTGACTTTGCTCTGTTTCAAATGAGCCTTTTATTGACTTGAGATCCAGAGTAAATAAGCTACCTGAAGTGTAAAGCCACAAGAATGGAAATGTTCACTGCGATCAAGCATTCTTCACAGAAGACTATGTATCACACAGCAAATTCATGGAAATTGGCAGGTGTAATAAACCTGTTTTACTCAAGGAGCCCAGAAGCACATAATGGATATCCCTTTGGGTTCATGTGTGATGAATATTGAGTATATCACAACTCACACTCTGCCTATGGTCTGCCAGATTTATTGTTAGCATAATAGCACCTTTAGGAACAAAACATGAGGCAATACTTCTAAGCAAAGTGACATCTTTGCAATTTCTGATAGGGATGGCCCAAAGTTGAATGCTGAAAACACTGTTTTTATGCAATGACCATGACAAAAGTGGTTGTTAGATCATCAAACTTTATTCCCAAGTAATTGATTTCTAAACCCTGAATGAAATTGTTTCCTGAGTCTGGTGATGATGTAGGAAAGGCATTTCTGTTTTGTCAGCATTGAAAGTGAATGGCTTGTGTATAGGCTGACATGACATGGAGGATGTGATCCCTTAGCAGAAGGGTATGTGATAGAGAGCATTTCAAGCACGACATGTTTGAAAGAGTGTGTCAGGTACTCTCCCCTCTTCTCTGTTTCTCCTCCTCTCCTCCTCCTCCTCCTCTTCTTTTTTCTATCCCTATTTCCCTCTTTTTCTCTCTCCCTAACTCTTAGTGACAAGACATATTGTATCCCATGCTGGACTCAGACTCACTGTTTATCCAAGAATGACCTTGAACAAATGATCCTTTTGCCTCTTCCTAACTAGTGCTGAGACTGCAGGAGGATGAGCATTAGCATCTCTTTTGATTCTTATTGCTTTCTAGTATTAAACTTGACATCAGAACATTGTGCATTTGGTACAATTAATACCATCATATAATATTTTTATTTTAATGGTATTTATAAATAATTATGTACCATTTAAATATCACATTGGTGTTACTCAAAATAGCAAGTTTTTCTTCCCATGATTAAAACTTTCTAGATATTTAAAATAAAAAAATAGCTTGTTCAAAACTATTGAACAATTTTTATTTTGTATACTTTATTCATCTGAACGCATACTTGTTCATTCTTTTTATATACAATAAACTAAGCCTAAACTTTTGCAGTAGAAAATGTATACTATGTTAAAAAAATATTAAGACTTTTCACATACTGAGGTTTTGTACTTGATATTCAATTATCTGCAAAACTCTTTAGACCTTTCTGTACTGGTTGCTTTCTTTGTAACCATTTCAACTCTTTCACTGTATTCAGTGAACCTCACAAACTTTGTAATGAACTTATTTACATATGATGTTACTTTTCCATTTTTGTCCATACCTAGAGTAATATAAACTCTATGTAATTAATATATTGTCAGTCCCATTTTTTATGACATCTCTCTTTCATAGCACTGTTGTAGGAGGGCCTGCTTATTCGTCCCAGCTGCCCAAAACTGAAATAAGCACACAAAAATTTTATTAATTAAATAATAATTAAAAATGTTTGGCCCATTAGCTCTAATTTCTTATTGGCTAACTCTTACATCTTAGTTTAACCCATTTCTAGTAATCTGTATATCAGCACAAAGTCATGGTCTACTAGCAAAGTTTCAGCATGTCTATCTCTGGTGGCGGGATCCATGGCATCTCCCTGACTCTTTCCTTCTCCCAGAATTCATTTCTGTCTTCCCCACCTACCAAAGTTCTGACCTATCCACAGGCCCAAAGCAGTTTCTTTATTCATTAACAAGAAAAGAGACACACAGACAAAAGGACCTCTCACACCATTTCCCCTTTTCTGTTTAAATAAAAAGGAAGGTTTTAACTTTAACATAGTAAAATTATATATAACAAAACAGGTATCAAACAAAAATTACAGTTAACATATTTATATCTAATTTATCTTTTATCATAACTAAGAAATACTATCTATTCTCCAACTCCATCAAAGTCTCCAGAAGGATATAATATTACCTAAGTAAGCAGGAAGTACACTGTAAGCAACTTCCAAAACTTTAGAATTGACAGAGACACCTTGCTGCCTGGACAGTCACCCAAAGTTCTTCTGTACCATTGGGGCATCTATCTTCAGCCTACAGGCCCATAGTATCCAGCAGACTTTTCAATATAGTAAGAAATTTCAAAGACAGGTCTGCCTATATTGGCAGTTTGCCAGTCACTTTATTCTATATCCTGCAGAATATATTACAGACTCTTTCATGAAGCAAGGACCCTGAAGGATTGTCTCACCTTTAGTCAATTTCAGAAGTCATTTTTCTACATGTCCAGTGAAGATCCTTAGGTAGTGGTCAAGTTTCATGAATCCCTTCGTCTCTACTTTTGTTGAGATTTTGGCTCCTTGATCTTGTGCAGGTCTTGTACATGCAGACACTTCTCTGTAAGTTCACATCTGCAGTGGAAGTGTTTTGTCAGACAAATATCACTATAGATGCGCACTGCCTATCGTTCCTACAGTCTTTCTGCCTTCTCCCTCTTGTGTGATGATTCTGACACTTGGGGATAAGGATGTGATGTAGCTATGCTCTGTAGAGCTGAGTACTCCATGGCTTTATTGTTTCTGCATATTGGACAGTTGTTGATCTCTGTATTAATCCCACTGTACTGCTAAAAGAAGCTTATTTGATAAGCATTGGGAGAGTTACTAATCTATGTGCATAAAGATAATAGCTTAGGAGGAAATGCAATACTTTATCTTTTATCCATTTACTAGAATAACATATTAAGAATACTGCCATAAACTATGAAATACCCAGTCACAAATTTAAGTTCTATCTTGCAGAACTTTAAATACTCCAATACTCTTGTGTCACAATTTTTTTCCTTTTTTTCCCAACACAATTTTTTATTTATTTATTTATTTATTTATTTATTTATTTATTTATTTAAGATTTCTGTCTCTTCCCCACCGCCGCCTCCCCTTTCCCTCCCCCTCCCCCAATCAAGTCCCCCTCCCTCGTCAGCCCAAAGAGCAATCAGGGTTCCCTGCCCTGTGGGAAGTCCAAGGACCACCCACCTTCATCCAGGTCTAGTAAGGTGAGCATCCAAACTGCCTAGGCTCCTTATTGCACCAGTGGACATGACATATGAGGCCTGTCTTTATTGTAGCTCTTCTCTAGTTGAGTAAGACTATTGTTTTTATCCCCAAGTAGTAGCATATCACCTTCCAGAACTATGAAATATAGTCTAGCCAGTAGGACTGATGCTTTCAGGTAATCACTGTGATCTATGACTCAAGTAAGTTGTGTCCTCAGCATTGAAGGTCTTAACATCAGTTCTTAGGTATAACCAAGAACAATAACAATATCTGTATTTCATCATAAGATGTATTCATTTTTTTTTTTGCCCCACTGTAACCAGTTCAGTTTTATCCTTATTAACTCTCTTTGGGAATCCTGTAGTAGCCTGCAGAAGGTTCTTTATATTTCAAGGTTTCCTCTGTTCTCTTTTCATATTTTTGACAGTGTTTTTATGCTGACCGATCTTCATAACACACAACTGCTTTGCCTTTACTCTATGTCAAGATAACCTCATATCTCATTTCCTATGAAAGTCAAATGCTCTAATCAAGCATTAAAATGCAATCTCCTTCGACAAATACCAGAACTCCTCCACTTAATTCCATTCCACTTGTGTCACGAGCTCTGCCTCCCACTCTCTGTGTCTTGTTTCCTTAATTCATATCAGTCTAGACCCACGTGGAAGTTCTTATCTTTTCCTTCTCCCTCTTCTTACTTACTCCAAAGTCAACTATTCATAGTCAAAGTCAAATGTATATCTACTCTTGGGGTTCTGCCTGCTCCCTAATCTCTTGTTCCAAAATGGTGAACTTTGTCATTTTCCTGCTTTCTGATTAGAGTCAGGCAACATTTCTCAAATATATAATTACTCATTCTGAGGAACTTGTTACATCCCAAGTTCAGGGTCAGAGTGGGTAGCTTGGTGAGATCTAGTTTTAAAATAAATAGTGAAATGACCTGCTGTCACTGTATAGCTCACTGTTAGAGTTCTTATCTAACATGAATTATACCATAGAATAATATCTACTACTACAAAATACACATAAATATATTAAATAAATGAATAAGTATGTATTGTGTCTTAGGTAAAGTTGACAAGGAATCATTAAACAGTCTTCGGCAATGTTTGAACTCACCATATACTCTCCAAATGATGCTGATACAGAGTCTCTGAGGTTATGCCTTGATGATATAGTGATAATTGCTTATACCATACCAGGGCGACGGAGATTCTGTTAGATTTCCATAGAATACTCGGCACTGACCCCCAACATCCATACTATTTACACGTTTATACAACTTCATTTGAAAATGATGGAGATATTTTGCTATAATACTGAATCTCCTAAAAGTAGAGTGTTGTTTTCAGGAATTTTGTAAACTAGCTGCTGAATATAACCAAAATATATCCAAAGCTTTAATATTTTAGCATAGAAATAATGTTAAGATAAAAAATGCAGGAGTATACACAGTTCACTATGTCTGAAGTAGTTTAGAATATTTCACTACTTAAAGTTTTATGGCTATTTCTTTGACGGAAATGTTACGTTGTGATAAATTGTTGTACATTTTGTCCTAATTCCTCCTGTTATGTTGTTAGTTTGTAAGTTGTGTAAGTTTACATAAGTTGAACTGGTACATGCTAACATCAGGACTTTAGTGCTTTTGATGAATGAGTTTTCAGTATATCAATATAAAGTTTACAAGGCTGAGAAAAGTTTCAAGATCATCATATTCCTCATGAATTTGCACTGGGAGAAGAAATTTTGTGTTGGGATGCAATTCCTATTATCAACTCATGATGGAATTACAACTAGAGACTGGCTTTGAATTTCATTGACCTATAGGGTCTATGATTAAGAGTACTATATATTCATTGTTTTAAGTACTTTCTATTCATTATCTAGTAAGTTTGATAGTAACTAAACATATTTATGTGCATAAGCACAAAGTGCACACATTTTTTTGAAAGGGAGTTTTTCTTTTAGTAGAACGTTACAGACTGGGCTATTTAAACACATTTTAATTTTACCCTCTTTTTATTTTTGACAATTTTTGTTTCTGGACATATGCATTGCTATCCAGGAATACTACACATAAAGTCAGTTAAAGAATTGGAAGCCAGACCATGGGGACCTTGGGGATAAGTATATATTTAAAGGCATCCACATGCACTTACATATTTGTTATGTAAAGTGTGATTAATATATTGAATAAATCCAAGACCCCCAGAACACATACACATATACATTATTTTTCATCTAGCAGATGATAGTCTCCATTTCTAAATTTAATAGATTTTTATACATTGTTTACTGTAAAAAATTAAAGGTAAATTTAGGAAGAAGTATAACAGATTTTTGATTGTAAAAACCAAATCTCCATCCATGGGAATACATAAGAGGCTACAGAAAGATAGATGAAGCATTTCTTTCCTCTTGTGTAATTAAATAAACCAAACCTGCATGTCCTGAAGCTTGTACTTAACAACAGGTGTTTCTTGTTCACTTTGCCAGGAGCCCACAATAGAGCAGATTTTATACACAGAGAATGCAAAACAACATTTCAGTAAAGAGCAAAACCCTCCTGAAACATTCTGACAAGCTCTGTAATTGGTTCTCCACACTGAGCCAGGAGACAATAGGGGATGTTTTGTATTTCAGAAAGGGCAGGGGCTACTGTTTTTGTTTGTGTCTTTCCCAAGTATTTAGACACATAGGAATTTCAGAAAGCATTTATAATCAAAGAACAGAAAGTTTTCACAGTCTCAGAAACACAGCTTGGAAATGAGGCTGCTCTTCTCTCATCAAATATCTCCCAATTGTTGTCTTTGAAATGCTCAACAATATAATCACTGGTTGAGTGAGTCACAAGTTGGCAAGGCTCACAAACCACTGGAGGTGTGTTAAACTGATACTACTCTACAGATGAGACCAAACTATATCCTCCTCTCTCCCTCTTCTAAGCTCATGGAGTAGCTTGGTAAATCAATGTATGAAAATATTCCGATTCTAACAAACTTGTAATGTATGGAGCAAACTTAGACATGTTTCATTCACACTGACATACTAAGCACTTACCCAACAAATTCTCAGTTTACACTAGTGCTAATTTTCAGTTGAAAACTGAATATCAGGGGAATTCTGCTTTCAGAAATCAGAAGGACAACTCATTTGACTGACTAATATTCAGTCTCCTTGATTTTTTGTTCAATTCATGCTTGGAGTGACCGTGGAAGGAGTGTGTGTGAAAGATGTCTAATGGATAGACAGTATAATCCTTTCAATGCCATACAC
The DNA here is from genome assembly GCF_014885135.2 of Alexandromys fortis. Taxonomy (NCBI): domain Eukaryota; kingdom Metazoa; phylum Chordata; class Mammalia; order Rodentia; family Cricetidae; genus Alexandromys; species Alexandromys fortis. The sequence continues at coordinate 8,438,694 of NW_026067947.1, forward strand.
AAAATCAGGTGACTCTTATCAACATCCTTCTCATACAGCTCTTTTAAACAAGTCCTGGTGGATCTGACCCACAGGCGGCTCATGCCTATTACTGTTTTCAAAGGCAATATCTTCCTTTTTCATCTGGAACATGAGTTTCCTACCTTTCTATGGAACTCTGCAAGTTCTGATATCAGTGTGTCCTGGGATCAAGAGGGCTTACTGGTGACATCACTGTGACCTTTTGTTTCTTGATTTTGTCCTCCTCCACCATAGCATTGTTTAAAGTTTCTTGAAACAAATTCTTTATTAGAAAACATTTATAGTGATCTTGAGGTCTTGATTGAACTCTGACTACTACAGCTCAGATTTGTCATACCTGATGTGGGAAAATTATCAAATCTCTGTACTTTGATTTCCCCAGTGACAGCTGTTGAATTCAGAGGCTCTCAGAAGATGAAATTTGTTATGTAAAGTATGATTAATGTACTGCATAAATCCAAGGCAAATATTACCAGAGACAGGATACTTAGGCTTTTAATCAGCATGGCGCAGATGGTTTTTGTCACTTTGTGTATTGACGCTGAGTACCTCACCATGCTCCTGACTCTAAGGAAACTTACCATTTATAGTGATTATCAATCTAAGCTGTTTGCAGCATCCCCAGAAGTCTTCTTTGGCCTTACATTTCATATATAT
>NW_026067947.1:8439790-8442109 GCF_014885135.2 Alexandromys fortis
TTTTTTTTTTTTTTTTTTTTTTTTTTTTTTTCCCGGTGACTAGAAATTGACACAAACCAGTCACCTATCATCCAGTATTCTAACCAGTGAAACATCCAGGTACTCAAATGAGAAGGGGCCATTTAATGAGATCTGCAACTGTCTGTTTTGAGTGAGCCACTTTTCCCACAATATTTTATTATTCTCATTATCATTTCTTTCTACTGCTCCATTTGTTTGCCTTATTCCTATGTAGGACTTTGCAGAAGATTGTAGTAATTTTTCGTCCTTTTTTGTAAAACTCATGCTTGCTTTAAGAAAATATAATCTTATGTTCCATATCATATTTAACTACCTTCAAAGGCCTCCCATATTGATGCTTTCATTCCTGAGGTAAGCAGAGTTCACCCATGAAGCTTTTTTTGAAGGATTGGGTCATGAGGTCTCTACCTTCATCAATTGATTAACCACTGATAGTGTAAAGATGGAGTTCTCTATTTGAAGGCATGAGAACTGAAGAAGCTGGGGGCTTGTTGGAGGAGAATCACTAAGGGCATTCCTTTGAATGATGTCTTCCTTTGTTCCCTCACTTCCATTTTCCTACCTTCTCTCTGTCTCCTGTCTGTCATAAGGTGAACTACATCCCCCCCCCCACACACATAACATGTTCCTTGCCATGATGGTTTGCCTCACTGTGATCCAAATAAAAGAGTTAGCTGACTTAAAGAAACCTCTGATAATATGAGTCAAAACAAACCTTACATCTCATAATTTTTTTCAGACACTTTAACCTTCCAAAATACAGTTCCTATAGTCTATTTATCTGCTTTGATAAAACACCTTGATTGATTCTTTTGCTGAACAACCAGTTGGATTTTTCTTAACCTCAGGTTGTAGATGTTCCATGTCCCCAGGGTGGCTTTCCAAGCCACTGTCCTCCTTTCCTTTTGTAAAGACACTTCTGTAAAGTGTCTGCTACAAGTCTCACACACAGTGATTTTAGTTACTTCCCTACCTGGTTTGATATTTAAAGAGGTTCTGCTTACCCTAAATCATATGAGATATATAACATGACTGTTTCTACTTCAGATGTGAGGAAATAAAAATTGATGAGATGCAATGACTTGAATATAAGGTTACGGAGAAAGCAGAGACCGCAGTTCAGCGTAATCTGACTGAAAAAGCTGTTAAATTCTACTCCATTTTTTATACTTTCTTGTCTTTCAGAGCACACATTTGGATTCTTCCTTTTCTTTCCTTCTGAACCAGTAGATCTCTCTAAATATCCTCACTACCCACTAACAGGAAGTCTCTCTATTTAATTCATGCAATCCCTTGGGAACGACACACGGGAAAGAAAATATAAGCTGGTAATTTTGATGTTCATTATTCAAAGGGTTTTGGTTTCTGGAACAAAAAGAAAATTACTTTATCCAGAAGCCAATGCTTGGGGGAAGGATACTCCTGTATCAAAACTACCAGAGGCCATTTAGCCTGATAAAGGCACACTGACCTTGTAGTTCTAAACACTTAAACACCACCTCTGATAAGATATGGGAAGGTTTAGCTTATTTCTCAACCTTACCTACTACTACCTTCAAATAATACTCATTCAATGGTCAATAATTATCTGTATTTTTTTTGTACTTTCGGTAACAGTTGTCCATTTCTTAGATTATACATCTCTAGAAGGAGCTGCAGGCCATTTCCTGCCACCCAGCTCCTGGTCGCCTGGCTAGCTTATGCCCTGAAATAACAACATACAAACTGTATTTATTTAAACACTGCCTGGCCCATTATATATATAGCCTCTTCTTGTCCACTTTTAGAGTCTTTCCCATGTTCCAGATGGTTTCTGGATTCTGAACAGTTAAGAATGAGTTAGTTGTCCTTGCCCTCAAGAAGCTACTGGTGCAATGAAAGAGTTATTTTATTGTAAAATTTTAATTATTTATTTATATTATGTAGTATAGAAATATATGATATATTGTTGCAAGGGGCAGCTTGTTTGTCCTGGACACTGAGAACCAAAATAACCACACAGAAACTGCATTAATTAAATCACTGCTTAGCCCATTAGCTCTAGCTTCTTATTGGCTAACCCTTACATCTTAATTTAATGCATCACCATTAATCTATGTATCACCACAAGGTCATGGCCTACTAGCAGTTTCAGCATGTCTATCTCTGGGAGTGGATCCATGGCATCTCCTGACTCTGCCCTTTTTTCTCTCAGTAGTCAGTCTAGTTCTCCTCACCTACCTAAGTTCTGACCTATCAACAGGCCAAGGCAATGTCTTTATTCATTAATGGTAAACACAGCACACAGAGGGGACTCCT
>NW_026067947.1:8442124-8468813 GCF_014885135.2 Alexandromys fortis
ATTTTATTTGTTATATAATTTTATTTTTAAACTGAAGTTTGGAATCAGTGTTAATTCTAGATCTTGTAGAAATGACTTGATACTTAAGGGTGCTTAGTACTCTTGCAAAGAACGACAGTTCAATTCTTAGCACTCTATAAGTCACTTCAACATAGATATAACTCCAATTCTAGAGGATATGACATGCTGTTATGACATCCATAGGTTAATACATACATAAAATTTATATGTATATGTATACTCATAATTCACACAAACTTACACAAACAAATACCCATAAATAAAAATAAAATACATCTTAAAATCAGAAAGATATTAACCCTGGTAGAGGTGAGTGTTAGGACATTTAAGAATAATAACATTCATGGCAACATCTTTGGGCAAGGAACTGATGAGAATATCTGCAGAAGAGTATGTAGAAAATGAAATAAAGACGGAGGGAAGAAAAAGCCATGCTAGTCACAGAGAACTTACTAAAGAGTTGGAATTTAGTTCTAAAAGCTGTGTGAGTTGCTATCAAAGAGAGTACAGACTGCAGAGGATTTGTTTCTTTTATTTAGCATGGCAGGACTCCAGATTAAATTCTCTTTAAGAAAGTTATATATTTCTAAATACTTTTAAAAGGAGGCATACTATAAAAAGGAGACATCAGACCCACAAAGGTTGTATGTGATTGATCTGCCGCAGGGTGGTGATACTTGGCTGTGGTGTTGCATTTGATCCTCCTTCCTTTAATTTGTTTTCTCTTTAAGGATTCTATACACATGAGGTTGAATCCTCAGGCTTCATGAGCTAATCCAGAGTTTTACTATAGATTTGACTCTACATGTGTACTGCAGAAAGTGATGTGACATACCTATCTTTTATCTAGGACAAAGAGTTAAACAAGAGGCTAAAAAATAATTCTGACGAGGCTCCTTATAGTTTAAATCTGTAATGTCTCTCACTTGCTGAGGCTTTGAATATTTAGTCCACAGTAGATGATGCTGTTTTGTAGGCTGTGGGTACTCTTCGATAGAAGACCTGGCTGGATAAATGTTGGTCACTAGGGCCAAGACTTTGAAGTTTTTTCATACCTTATCTCTTTCCTGTGATTGTATCTTCTTGTTCTATACTATACATAGACTGCTATTGTTCATGAACCAAGTAGTTTCTACTTTGTCTTTCCCATGGAAGGAGGACTAAGCACTCAAAAACTGTGGCTTACCAGGTAAAATTCCTAATGCCTATCTCTGTCACATCCATGGTGAATCTCTAACTCTGCCCTTCTATCTCACTGTATTTAGTTCTGCCTTTCTTGCCTACCTAAGTTCTGCCCTATCACAGGCTCAAAGCAGTTTCTTTATTAATCAATGATAGCAACACAAAGACAGAAGGACCTCCTACATGAAGGGTACTGGAGAAGGAGCTGAGAGTTCTACATCTTGATCTGCAAGCAACAGAAAGTAAACTTTCTCAACCTAGGTATAACTTGGTCATATTTGAGACCTCAAAGACCACCAACACATTGGCACACTTTCTCCAACAAGGCCACACCTCCTTATAGTACTACTCCCTATGGGTCAGACATTCAAACTCATTAGTCTATGGGGCCATTCCTATTCAAACCACCATGCCATGTATGCTAATTTAGATCAAAATTAACAAGCAATTTTTTCTTGATATGTGCATTTCATTTAGAAAAGTCATTACAAGTTAAGTTTCTAGTAAGAGACCAGAGGCAAGAGAGGAAGGGATCTTCCATGTATGTGGAATATAATATGGTATTATAAAGGGATAAAGTAAAATTAGGATAGGAGGTTTAGTTTGGGAGTGGAAAGTGGGATCATTGTAGAAGGAGACTGTGGAGAGTAATAACTAACACTAGTAGCCTGGAAAGCCATATAAAAACCTGCTGCTAGAGATGCTTCCTAAAATACATACCTAGTTTAAATGCAAGTACCTTATACTGGATGATGAGACAGGACCCAAACAAGACACATTTTGCTTCCAAGTAAAGCCTCAGTACTAGTAAAAGGTTACATTATTTTGAGGTTTTGGCCAAAGTGGGCCTTTACACATCCCAAAAACTATAGAGTATTGTAGTAATGAGGCGAGCAGGCCTGCTTTTTGTCCCTCCCAGGTCCTGCATGGTTAGCTTTACACTCAAAATAACAACACACAAATTGTATTTATTTAAACACTGCCTGGCCTGTTAGTTCTACCCTCTTATTAGCTAACTCTCACATCTTGATTAACCCATTTCTAATAATGTGTGTAGCACCACAAGGTGGTTGCTTACCTGGAAAGATCCTAACCTACATCTGTCTCGGGTCGGAGAACCATGGCATCTGCCTGACTCTGCTTTCTTTCTTCCAGAATTCTGTTCTGTCTACTCCACCCAACTAAGGGCTGGCCTACAAAAGGCCAAGGCAGTTTCTTTATTTGGCCAATGAAAGTAATAAATAGACAGATAACCCACCTACATCATTTCCTTTTTTTCTGTTTAAACAAAAAGAAAGGCTTTCACTTTAAAATAGTAAAATTACATATAACAAAACAGTTATCAAGCAAGAATTACAGTTACAATATTTATATATACTTTATCTTTTATCATAACTAAGAAAACCTATAACTATTTATTCTTCAACTACATCAAAGACTCTAGAAGGATATAATATTACCTAAGTAAACAAGAAATAAGCAACTTCCAAACTCTAGAAATGACAGAGACATCTCGCTGCCTGGACAGTCATCCAAAGTTTTTTTGTACCATTGGAGCATTCATCTTCTGCCTTCAGGCCCATAGTATCCATCAGACATTTCTATGAAGCCGGAAATTCCAAAGACAATTCAGTCACTTTCTTCTGTGTCCTACAGAATGTCTTGCAGACTCTTTCATGAACCAGAAAACCCCCAAAACCATCTCACCTATAGGCAAGTTCAGCAATTCTCTCTCTGCAGATTCTCTGTGTCCAGTTTATGCAACAGTCCAGCCAAGAGCAGTTTCTTGCCCAAATGGCTATCAAACTCCATAAGGAGCCTCTTTGATGCCCATCTTCCTCTTGAAGTAGATTGGTGCTGCCAAGAGCAGACATTTCTCATTGTCATGAAAAGCCCTAAGTTATTAAAACATTTAAAATGTCATATTCTATAGTCTTTGAAAGATATGAAGAATGCCTATCTAACTGAAATATATCTCTATATATCTAGAAAATCTATTTTTACTATTATTGATGATTATCCATATTAAACATTACATTTTTAAATGAACTACAAAATCACAATACCTTAATCAATATCAGAAATACATATACATATAACAAAATTGACCTTAACTTTATACCAATATAGTAAAATTTATACCAATGTAAATTATTCATATCTATATCATATCCCCCTTTAAATGTAAAAGAACATTTATAAACAATATTTAGGAATATGGACGCAGTCATTTCTCTCCAAACTGCCTCGTGCTGAATGAGTGCACTGTTAATCAGATCTTTCATGGTGTAACCTGTGTGCCAGGTTCTTCTCAGTCTGCAGTTGAGCAAAGTAAATTTTTGAGGGTGTTCACAGCGACTTTTCAGGAGGGCGTGTTCTATCATACCATATTGGGATAGAAGCAAGCCACAGAGTCTCATCCTCTGTGAAAACAAAAGAAGAAACTTTTTTCCAAAGCATGATATCCTTAGATCCAAATTCTGAAGTCAAGATTCTGTAACATGAAGGGCCTGCTTGTTGAGATTTCTGTCCATCCTGATACCCCACAGCCAGCAAGCCCCAAAGAAAATCACACAGAGATCTCTATAAGTTATAAAACTGGTTGGCCCATTAGCTCAGGTTTCTTATTAGCTCCTATCACTTATATTAATCCATTATTCTTATCTACGTTAGCCATGTGGCTCACTACCTTTTTCAGCTGGGCAGGTCACATGTTGCCTCTTCAGTGGTCTGGGCTGGAATGGGAGGAATGGGCTTCCTCCTTTCCAGCATTCTCCTGTTCTCATCTCCCCGCCTCTACTTCCTGTCTGGTTGACCCACCTATACTTCCTGCCTGGTCAATCAGTGTTTATTTAAAATACATAATTGACAGAATACAGACAATTCTTTTGCAACAGGGTATTGCCAATGTTATTGCTTACACTCTACTGACAGTAAGACTCTATGCTGAAGAGACCATTTCAACTCCAGTTTCAGAAGATCACCTCTCTCTTCTGTCCTCCAGTATGACTGTATTCAAAGCACAAGTGCCCAATTTATATCATCTTTCTATATCTATCTATCTATCTATCTATCTATCTATCTATCTATCTATCCATCCATCTATCTATGTCTCAAAAATACAGAAAACTAGAAATTTATAGTTTACAATTAACTAAAAATTATAAGGCTGGGAACACCAGTAATGTTTTCTTTAGTACACTATTATATAAGCATGGAAACTTTCACTTTGTAGCAGTGCTAGGTCTGAAAGTAACCAGGACTATTTAAATAACACACCCCCTGCAAGTGGCATGAAGAAAGCCTAAGCTACTTATTTCAGGCCTTTCATTTTCAGACATATGGCAATTGAGTGAGATCTTAGTATAAATAAGAAAATGAGCAAAGTGACTTTGAAACATAGATACAAACTTCCTGTTGGTTATGTTAACTGGTACGACAACTTACAGGAACTGACTGAGTGTTAAAAACAAAACAAAACAAAATCTAGATCTCCTGTTAGCTGTAACTCTTGTTTCTTTGTTTTTTTTTTCCCTTTTTTTTTTTCCACATATGCACCACCATGGATTTGATACCTAAGAGCAGGTTCTTTGAGAAAAATATAGCTGTATGTCTATTCTACCTCTGCTTGTTAATTTATCAAATTGCTCCTGTGAGGGAACAGATCCTATTCAGTATTGTCTGTTGGGCAGAGGCTGCTTGTTCATTCCCAGCTGCCCAGACCATGAAATAGCCACACAGAAACTATATTATTTGCAATACTGTTTGACCAATAGGTTAAGCGTATTTCTGGCTAACTCTTATATCTTAACTTGACCAATTTCTATTAATCTGTGTATTGCAATGTGGCTGTGGCTTACCGACGATTCCATGTGGTGTCTGTCTCTGGTGGGGCTACACGGCTTCTCCTGACTCCACCTTCTTCCTATCAGCATTCAGTTCAGTTTTCCCTGCCTGGCTTTATTCCGCCTCATCACAGGCCAAAGCAGCTTCTTTATTCATTAACCAACAAAAGCAATACATAGACAGAAGGACTTTCCCCACCAATTGTCTCTTCATGATTTTATGGAAGAATGTAGATATTCAAATGGAACTTTCTTCCCACAGGGGTCCTGATGTGAATGAACTACATTGATAGGTCTAACAACTGGAATGACTAAAGTAACATGTTTGGCTGATGCCCATGACTATCTCATTGTGGGTAGCACCCAAAGCCAGATCTTACAGAAATATTTGCTACGCCTTTCCTTAATCCTTGGACTATATATAGTTACTTTTTACTGCTACAGGGTAATCATTTCTTATTAAGATAAGGGCTAACTCACACTGTGTCAATTATAAAAAGTGAATAACAGAGTTCTTATGACCATATGTCAAATTTTAAATTTAAATAAATCTATAATGATAAGTATCAAAATAAATGAAACAAAACATAAGAACATAGGTAAGATAATCTTAAATTTAACTTCAAAATTCTAGTTATAGAACTGGTTTCTTGATGCAAACAAGTTTCAGTACCAACACACTTGAGTGAATCAACTGTGTTTGGGGCAGGATAATTTTTTACTGTAGAGGACAATTGTTTGCACTGTAGGACTCTTGGTAGGATCCCTTGTTTATACCTACTAGCCCTCACTAGCGGTACCACCCTTAAATTGTATTAAAAAAAACTGCATCGAGCATCAAATGTCTACTGGGGAGCATAGTGCCCTAGATGAAACCTCCTGCTATACACTTTGAAGATCTACCTGCAACAGGCTGAGAGATGGTAAGGTCAGTAATGTACTTGGCCATAAGCATCAGGACATAGGCTTGATAGCCAGAATCCATATAAAAAAAAAAGTTGGCTTGGTAGTGGGATGTGTAATATTACTACTGGAGAACTAAGATAGGTGTACTACAGTGATTACTGGCCACACAACGGAGCCTACTGGGTATAAAGTGAATAAAAGTTTCTGTCTCAAAATAAGAAAAAAGACAGACAGGCAGACAGAAAGACAGACAGGCAGAAAAAAAAGAAAGAAAGGGGGAGGGAGGTAAGGAGGAAAGGAGGAGGAGAAGAATGGAAGGGAGGGATAGAGGGAGGGAGGAAGAAAGAAAAAAGAAAGAAGTGGATGATGTCCTAAATAATAACATCAGAATGAGAGAAAGAGAGAGAGAGAGAGAGAGAGAGAGAGAGAGAGAGAGAGAGAGAGAAAGAGAGAGGAAAGAAAGAAGTGGATGATGGTGTCCTAGGAAATAACATCAGAATCACACACACACGGAGGGAGGGCAGGAAGAGGGAGAGAGTTATGTCATGCTAAACAAGTATTAATTACATTCCATCTTTCAGAAAAGCCAGTCCCTTTAATTTCACACCACTGAGAACAAGCAAAACTATCTAGGACCTTCTAAATTATTTTACTGTTGTTCTCCCTTCCAGCATTCTGGGAAGAGTTACTGCATGAACCCACATCATTTTCTCTGTCTTCCAACTTCATACCTATTTTTCAAGAAACAGATTTAAAAAGTCTTTGATTTACCTAAGTGTTTGTTCACTCCATTTATCTGTTTCTGAAGTTCTACCAAAAGAACATATGTATGTCCTCTGCACATGGCACTGATAATAAAAAAAAATAAAATGAAGCAGATTTTTAACATTAAAATGGTATATGAGGAAGGGAGATATAGGACATTGCTATTGATGAAGTTCTTAGTAAGCTTGAGCATCTGGACTCAGCAGCTTGTAAATATTACTCACCAAATGTAATTCTTACAGCAAAATTGTAGCTAAAGAAACTAAAGGCTGAGAAAAACTGTTTTCCGTATCATACTCTGAGTGGCCATTCCAGATCATTCTGCCTGGGTCAATGCCCAATCACAACACTGAGATATTTTTGTAAAAAGAAGGAACAGCCTGTGGTAACGATATTTTCATGTTTCTCTTTTTAATATATTAAAAACCCTGAATGAAATGTGTTATAGAAGGTTACATTTTCTTGACATGACAGTCAGATTTTGGACAAGCAAGCCCTATATACATGGGAGCAAAGGTAAGGTTCTTTCCACAGACCTGTCAGGAAGCAAGCTATCTCTTTGTAAAAATGATTTAGCGGCAACTGGCCTTTCCTCTGCTGGTCTCTTCAGGTCTAACTAGGCCATTCATCATTGGAGGCAGAAATCTCTGCCTATTTTCACATCAGACATGTGTCCTCCTGCTGGAAGGTCTTTATCCTGGTATAGATAGGTTCAAGTCAAGGTCTGTGCTTACAAAATAGAGAACTTGACTCTTGTTATATCACACCAGAGCCAATTTGGTGCCACTGACCATTTAACCTACTTCTCTTCCAATTTTAAGGCACTTTTTCGTCTTTGGCTTTTCTGCCAGCTGTGACATCTGTCTTAAAGAAAAAATGTTTTTCAGGATCTAGTTCATACTAAGAGAGTCTCCCATCCTCACTGCAGTACTATTGAATAGCTCTCTTTCTCCTTACTCAGGATTATATAGAATCCTCTGGCTACTTGGCTTCTCCTTTTAGAAACCTAATCCTTATGCTAAATCCCTTTGTATAATCTGAACATTCACAGGAACTCAATATGAATGCTCAAGTAAGACAAACCAAGAAGAGCTAACATGTTTTCCATAAGTTCTTTGCTTGAGTTTTCTTGGGTACTTAGAAAATTCTGAAGGTTAAGATACACACATTTCTATCTTACATAAGAAGAATGAGTCAAGAGACACTCAATAGATGTGCAACTTTACAAGCTGGCATGGGATAAAATTGGGATTTGAACATAGGTCTACTCAATCCAAATACACAGGAGTTTCCACTAGATTAACCTGTCTTGCTTTGATTTTCTAAAAATTGATGTGAGCATCTGCTTAGGATAATATTGGACTGTTTCAGTATCTGCACTGTCTTCATCATTGTATTTTTTCATTTTCCTTCTTTATTTGTTGAAATGTGTACATGTATATATTCTTGTGTACAGGTGTGTCTATGAGTTCATGTAGGTATGTAGAGAGGCCAGAGTTTCAATATCAGTATCTTCCTCAGTCACTTTCCATTTTGTTTTTTTGAGATAGCCTTTCACTAAACTGGAGATCATGAACTTCGATTGGTTAGCAGGTCATGGAGCTCAGCATTTCCTCCTGCTACAGCATCCCCCAATCTGGAACTTCAGGCACATGTTATCATCTAAGACTTTTTGTCTAGAATTAACTCTTTTATCCCTAACATTTCATATGTAAGGAACCTAGATTATGCCAGGCGGTGTTGGTGCATGTCCTTATTCCCAGTAATGGTGCCAGCTTGGTCTAAAGAGCAAGTTCCAGGGCAACCAATGGTAGACAGAGAAACCCTGTTTAGAGAAAAACAGAACAATAAAAACAAACAAAGAACATATACTAATAAATTAGACCAGAATTCGTACCCTAGACATGTTTTACTTCTCTCATAAATACTATATATCTCTCCATCTGTTTTTTTTTAATTTGTAAGCTGATAGAGTAGAATTATGACTTCTTAGTACTCTTCTCTTTATGATATTATGAAGTTTTCTGATATGTCTCACATTTCTGTCTAACAATGGGATTATCGAATCTAGTAGAAGAAACACCAGCAATAGAAAATTCTATATTCACATCTACTTAGCTTTGCTCTCATTCAAATATCTCCGTAGTTCTCTCCAGAGACTCCAAAAACTTGCTTAATTTAATTTATCCCTTTATAAAATGGATCTTCTCTGAATACTCCCTGCTGGAGGCACTTCTCTTGTACCCACACAACACATTGACTTTTACAGAGGCTTTGCTTTTTTCCCTAAAGAATTTCCTGTTCATTTAGCTACAGCCAGAGGTAACGTTAACAATTTGTACATCTCTTCAGAGGCACACAATTTACTAAATGTCTCTTAATTGGCATGGGAGCTTGTGAAGCACTTTGCAAAAGGCAATGGGAAGAATTATTTCCTTAATTACAAATGTATAGAGAGGGCATTTTAGTTTGTATCTTTCTATATGCAATAGAATAGCCTGAACTCCAAACTGATTATAGAGCAGTGTCAAACACATCTTTCCAGGCTTTCTTTCAGAAGTATTCTGTATATCCATTGCAAATGTGACCCTGAATGTTGAATGTTGAAAATCTCTCCAAATGACCCATCTCCATGTCCCTTTAAGGATGAAACTGTGACTAACCAGTAGGAATGATCTGATGTTTTGTTCTGAAGCTACTTTCAAAGATTAGACTATAAGCAAAGTACAAAAAAACAACAACAAAAAACCTGATGTTAGCTCATTCCATAGGATATATACTCCAGTGATTGTTTTTTCTTACATTTACACATCCATACCTGTGAGGACTTCTTTTTTTACTTATTTTTTAAACAATGATGTGCTTCGTAAAGGCACTTCTGTTTAAGTATATCATGTTTTCACCATGTTCCTCCTTTTCCTTGTCCTCTCTCCACTGTACCCCTCATTTCCCCCTTCTCTTCCCAAGTAATCCTCTTTTATTTCCTGTCATAATATAAGTTCTATATGTAATTATATTACATATTCAAAATCACTCTTATTATCAATGCATTAAAATATTCATGTCATTAAGAGATTTCAACAGCAAACTTGCTTGTTTTGAAAAGCTCAAAAGAAACATTCTTAAAGAATGAACTTTCTCCCTATAGTCAGATTATTTACTAAATATTAACTAGAAATAGCAGATAAAGTGTTCTTGAATAAGAATAAGCAAACAATAGAAAAAGAAAGAAGAACGCCGGGCGGTGGTGGCGCACGCCTTTAATCCCAGCACTCGGGAGGCAGAGGCAGGCGGATCTCTGTGAGTTCGAGGCCACCCTGGTCTACAAGAGCTAGTGCCAGGACAGGCTTCAAAGCTACAGAGAAACCCTGTCTCGAAAAACAAAACAAAAAACCAAAAAAAAAAAAAAACAATAAAAGAAAAAGAAAGAAGAGAAAACCTAGGTGAAACAAATACAAGCCACCCAATGTCAAGAGAAAGAAGACAATGAAAATAATATGCAGAAAAGATGCTGATAGGTCAGCAAAGGGAGGACCAAATCATGCAAAACACTAGGGTTTGATAGTTTTTCTTTTTTTAATTATTGTGTTCTAGTATTTCAGTTGTTGCTATGGTTGCATAAAGTTACTGAAGGATTTTCAGCTGTAAAATGGATAATGAGTTGGGAGAATGATCAAGCTATGTTGGATATGCTGTTGCTTTGGCAAATGCATATTGAAAATGGAAAAAAATGGAAGTAATAAGACAATAATAGAAATAATAGCCAAAAATGGTAACTGGAAATGTCTGACTATAGCAAGAATGTACTTGAATAGACATAAGACAAACTCAAAGGTTGAAAGTGGACGAGTTATCATATTTATAAAAAGGCAAGAACTGAAAGCTGCCAAGGAAGGCATAAAGGTGTTTGATTTCACAAATTAATTTAATGGTATGGATTTTCTCTGAATTAGGAGAAAAAGTAAACCCTACTGATAGGTGAATCTTGTTCTGTCTCTGTGTAGACTTGAGGGGACTTTGAGTTTTTTTTTTCCTTTTTGTTCACATAGAAATATTGAGTAGAAAAATTAATGTCTGTGTAACACAAAAGGATAAGAATGACTTGGAGCCTTGATAACTTCAAGTTTATCAGTATGGATAAAGAACAGCAGAAACAGAGGAGAGAAGTCTCCAGACCAAACATGGGGCAGCCCAGTTATAAATTGTTAATTGAGGAGAGTGGCTATCAGAAATGAATTAGCAAGCCAAAGTTAATGCAGATGCCTAAATTAGAAAGATAAAAGCAGAGAAGAGCCCAGATCATAAACTTGAAAATAAAATTTAATTTCTAAAGGAGCTATGGAGATAGCTCTTTGGGCAGAATACTTGTCCTACGATGTTGTGATAGGACCGGTGGGCTATGTTCTGCAGCCCAGCTCCCACCCGGCTAGCTCAGTCAGTAGGGCATGGGACTCTTAATCTCAGGGTCATGGGTTCATTCCCCACGTTGTGTGCCACTCTGTTGTAATATGAGCGGCTGGCTACGTTCCCCGCCACCTGGCCGCCCGCATGGCTAACTTATGCCCTGAAATAATTACACGGAAACTGTATTAATTTAAACACTGTTTGGCCCATTAGTTCTAGCCTCTTATTGTCTAACTCTTACATATTGATCTAACTCATTTATAATAATGTGGGTAGCACCACAAGGTGGCTTAGCAGGAAAGATCTTAACCTGCGTCTGTCTGGAGTGGGTGAATCATGGCGACTGCCTGACTTGGCTTCTTTCTCCCTGCATTCTGTTCTGTCTACTCTACCTACCTAATTTTCTGTCCTATCAGGCCAAGCAGTTTTCTTTATTAGTTAACCAATGAGAGCAACAGATAAGATACAAGACCCACCTCCATCACTACGAGCATGAATACTTGAGTTTAGATCCCCAGTATCCTAAAAAAATTGAGGTATGTCATCATAACTCTGTAACTCCAGATCTAGAGGGTAGAGACAAAAGAGGGCAGGTACTTACTGGACAATCAATGTAGCCTAAATTGTAGACTCCCTCTCTATCTCCAAAAAAATTAGGTGGAAAAGTGCTGAAGTGATTGAAAAAGACACCTTAATGTGGAACTCTGACCCATCTCCACATGTGCCCACACCAGCAAGAACACCCCTGTGCAACAAATGCATTTACCTCCATCCCCTCCACACAGTTAATAGTGAAAAGTAATAAAAGGAGAAATGGCTCACTGATACTAGCACTTACATCTCTTGGAGAGCACCTGGGTTCCCTTCACAGTACACAATCATATCTCCCAAACAGCTGTAACTTCAGTTTCATAAAATCCAATGCCCTTTTCTGGCAGTCACTGCATGCATGAGATGTACATACAGACAGCCAAAATATATAAACAAATAATTTATTTATTTTCTTTGAGATTGGGTTTCTTTGTGTAGCCCTGGCTATCCTAGAACTCACTTTGTAGATCAGGCTTCTCGAGAACTCAAATACCTACCTGTCTCTGCCTCCCAAGATCTGGGATAAAAGGCATATGTTACTATTCCTAGAAATAAATTAATTTTTAAAAGTATTTACAGGGGAGATAGCTATCAGTTTTCCTTGTTTACTCAAATCAATGGAGAACAAAAAATAATTAAAAACATTTTTTCTATGTGATATAATATTTTTAAAAATCTATGTGACAAAACAATTTTACTTTTAACTTTATCTATGTTATGTGTGTTTACTTTAGAAAGATAAAATTGAATTTTGTGAATAGGAAATAAAAAATAGAACAATGAATATACAAAAAATTACAGATGTTTATCAGTGATTTAAAAGCTCACTTATCTGTATCACATCTGTTTGTAGTGTGTTGACTGCCATGTATTATTGTTGCCCCCTCACCAAGCCCATTTTTCTTCCCATGGTTTCTAGTTGAAGCTAGACATAATTTCTATGTTACAGACTAAAGAATGAATGTTTTGCAAGGTCAACATGAAAGCTTTAGTATTTGTGAGCTTGAGAATTACTGATTCAATAGTTACTGCTTCCCTATTCTCAAGATTTCTTTGAGGACATTTGTGTCTATGATGAGAATTGGTTTTCATGAAGATTTTTCTCCACCATATACTCTCCACCATCTTTGGAGTTTTCTCTTTACTTTTTTATTTTGTCTAATGTGCTTTCTGCAAAGACTGTTCACACACAGGTTTGTAACTGTCAAGGTTGTATTCCAATTAGTTGTCACTCAAAAACCTTAGTTTTAGATAAATACTCTGTAGCTGGATTTTAGACATGCAACTTTATCAATATCCTTTTGATTGATTTCCCTGGCTATAATTCCACAATATCTCTCTCTCTCTCTCTCTCTCTCTCTCTCTCTCTCTCTCTCTCTCTCTCTCTCTCTCTCTCTCTCTCTCTCTCCCCACCCCACCCCCACACACATACATGTGCATTTTTGTCTCTCTCCTTCACCCTCTCTCTTCATCTTTTCCTCTTCTATCTACATTTGCAATAATTGTGCACTGACTCCCTAAGGTCCCTCCCCCTGCCTTGATAAACTCGTAGGAGAACAGAGGAGGGCACATCTTTCCTTAGATGGCTAGTCTCTTCACTGTGTTTTGTGAAGTGTTAATTTTCCAGCTGACAATTATCCTAATGCTATAGTGAGGTTCAAAGACAGCCTATAGCTTGGATGCAAATTTCTCCTTTATCTCATACATCTATCCTTAAAAGGTAACTCAGATGAAACCCTTCTTTTATAGCTACATCTAAATGATCCCCACTTCTTTGCTAATTTATCGTCAGGTAAAAAAATGCGAGGTAACCTTGGGTACCATGTGTTCTGTGAATACACATCTCTTTTGAATGAGTTAGTTAGCATTCTTGTGATCTCAGCTCTTTGATTGAAGAACAGTTGTAAATCTGCAATTTGGTTAGTTCATTTTTGTCTTTCTAAGATTGGGCATATTCCATGGTAGTTCTTTTTCTAGTTTTGTGCATTAGAAGCAGAAACTAAAGTTGTCTAAAATTCACGTTCAAATGAGTTCACTAAGAAAAAGTGAAAACAAAATGCAAAAAAAGACAGTATGCAAGTGTAAGAGCAAGAAAGAACTTCATAAAAGATCAGAGGCAGTGATGAACACAGAACACAAATGAGTTAAAAGAGAACCGCTGAGTCTTTGTGAAGAGAGTATTGTTATTTCTAATACCTTTATTCTCATTATCATAGTAATGTAGTGTTCTATTAGTCCCTTAAATACATTAATTAAGATATAATTTGTTAGATGAAAATATCTTTCTCATTAGTCCCAAACAAAGGAAGCAAATTGGTGTTTCAGTATTACATTTTCTTTCTTTTTTTGTTTTTTTAAGAGTGAAAATATTATTATTATTATTATTAAAATTTTTCACCTCCTCCCATTTCCTTACCCATCCCCACATTTCCTCTGCTTCTCCCTCTCCAGTCCAAAGAACATTCAGAGTTCCCCGTCCTATGGGAAGTCCAAGGTCCTCCTCCTTCCTCCAGGTCTAGGAAGGTGAGCATCCAAACAGACTAAGTTCCCACAAAGGCAGTACATGCGGTAGAATCAAAACCCAGTGGCATTGTCCTTGGCTTCTCAGTCAGCACTCATTGTCAGCCATGTTCAGAGAGTCCGGTTTGAACACATGCTCCATTATTCCCAGTCCAGCTGGCCTTGGTGAGTTCCCATTAGATCAGCCCCACCGTCACAGGGGGTAGGCGCACTCCTCCAGGTCCTGACTTCCTTGCTCATTTTCTCTCTCCTTCTGCTCCTCATTTGGACCTTGGGAACTTTGTCCAGTGCTCCAATGTGGGTCTCTGTCTCCATCCATCGCCAGATGAAGGTTCTATGGTGATATGCAAGATATTCATCAGTGTGGCTATAAGATAGGGCCAGTTCAGGAGCCCTCTCCTCAGCTGCTCAAGGAACAAGCTGGGGACATCTCCTTGGACACCTGCGAACCCCTCTAGAGTCCAGTCTCTTGCCATCCCTAAAATGGCTCTCTTAATTAAGGTATATACTTCCCTGCTCCCATATCCACTCTTTCTCCATCCCAACCGTCCCATTCCCCAAGCTCTCCCCATCCTCACCTCCTCACTTCTCTCTCCCCAAATCCCCTTACCCCCACCAACCCCCATAATGGTCACTCTAAGACACTTCTACAAATGCAGTTTAAGAATCCAAGTTTCCTAAACATTTACCCACTTATCTTTCAGCAGTTTTCAAATACTATTGGAAAATTTTTGCATAAATCAATTGCTCATTGAGGCTGTCAGCCAGTTGAAAAGAACATTAATTAGACTTGATCTAAGAAAAACAGACACCCTTGAAAGCTGTGTTTAGTTCACATTTAAGGGATTTGAGGCTCGGGAAATGTCACCACCTCTGCTGATCAACAAAAGTTGAGCTTACTCTGACTTTTGTGTGTCCTGTCCTTGGTTTCCATCTTTGTGAAGCACTGATAACATTTCTTACTTCCCCTGTGATGGTTACATCATTGATATACACTAAAATGCTTTGTGATTCTTTAGGAAATGACCCATGGTCTATTATTGTCATTCTGTGCCTGGTGTTTATTTTTCTCAATTGTTAGAATCCATTCTGTGCTTTTTCCTCTGCATTTCTATAATGTCCTTGGCCTTTGTTCTTACGTTATTATCACTTACAATGTTATAGTCATTTACAACTTCATATTAATCAAAACCGTGAATTTCAACAAAGGCAACAGCCCCTGCCTCATCTGTGACCTTTTCCCCTTTGATCCTGCCATCTGAAAGCTTTTTATACATTCTAATTCTCTTCCATTTTAATAGCTCTGTGAAGCAGTACTATTTTCTTTGACTGATAAGATCATTGAAGGTGACCTGATTTTTCTCCAGAGATACACAATGAATAAAACACATTCACACATAAACTGAAACATGTTCCACAGAAAGGGAAAAGAAAATCCAGTTTTACTTCTCTCTCTTCTCTCTCTCTCTCTCTCTCTCTCTCTCTCTCTCTCTCTCTCTCTCTCTCTCTTTCTCTCTCTCTCTCTCCTTCCCTCCCTCCCTCCTTCCTTCCTCATCTCCACCTCTCTCCCCACTCTCTCTCCCTTCACATTAGGAAAGGATGATTTCTCAGACATTATGATTGTACATGTCTCATCAAATTATGCAAGCTGACTTTCTTATTGCAGACTAGATTTTGTTGGTATTATTTCATCTTGTTTGCCATAAAATTGAATAGCAAAAAAATTTGCAACAAGAAATAGAATGGCATTCTGCTTGATGTTGGTTTTGTGTTCTTAATGAGCTCTTATAATACAAACACTTTTATTTGAAGGTGTGTCTGGTTGAAGCATTCTGTTCTTAGTATTGCTCTGTGGTTTTGTGCATGCATGTCTCTCAGTATGGTTTTGTGCATGCATGTCACTCGGTATGGTTTTGTGCATGTGTGCCACTGGGTATGGATTTCATGCAGTTTTTAGGTTGCAAGGTGACCTGCTTCTTTTTAAGGAGTATATTTTCCACAAAGTTTCCTCTATCTTATGAATTGTTTGTCTCATATTAATGACTCATGGCTTAAACAGGTAGGGTATTCATGAGTGGAAAATTGATATCTGAGAGCATTTTATTCTGCTCAGTCAGGCTTATTCTTTATAAAGAATCAAAACAGTAATAACATTTTACAAAATAATTCTGACTAGAATGTGCATTGTGCTTCACTGGTATCTTTCAACTGCTTTACAGTGGGCCCTCTTCTGCCCACCATCATTCAATAGCATTGCCGTACCCACAGCCATCAAAGAACAGATTCCCCTTTAAGTCCATTGCAGAGTAGTTTTTATATAATCCTTCTAACATTTCAAGCTTCATATTATCTATCTACTCAGTGTAGATTGCATGACTTTAAGATGTTTTTCTAGTCATCTGTGATGCTAACTTTTCCTGAACTATTTGCAAATACTCCTCTAAGCGGCTTGTTAAGTATAGTATAAATTACAACACATTGTTTCATTTCTGGTGCAGAAAGACAAGTCAAACATCCTAACTATGTGATATATCTGTAGGATGTTTCTCTACTAGATTGAAGTGGAGCATGAGTATGATGTGGGAGTGATTTCTTATTAATAAAGAAACTGCCTCGGCCCTCATAGGACAGAAAATTAGGTAGGCGGAGTAGACAGAAGAGAATGCTGGGAAAAAGAAGCTTAGTGAAGAAGTCGCCATGATGCTCCCGCTCCAGACAGATGCAGGTTAAGATCCTCCCTGGTAAGCCAGCTCGTGGGCTACACAGAATATTAGAAATGGGTTAGAACAATATGTAAGAGCTAGCCAATAAGAAGCTGGAACTAGCCGGGCCAGGCAGTGTTTGAAAGAATACAGTTTCCGTGTAATTATTTCTGGGCATAACCTAGCCATGTGGGCAGCCGGGTGCTGGGGACGCAGCCCCACCGCTCCTATTTCAACAGATGGCGCCTCTGCTCTCTGGATCACAGACGCCATGCTCAGCTCTCCCGGGTAGAAGCGATAGCTCTGCTCTCTGAGGCACACGCTATGAAGATGGATGTAGGCTAGAATCTTCCAGGTAAGAGCACCTTGGGGTGCTTACACACATAATTAGAAATGGGCTAGTCCAGGTGCGAGAATTAGCCTGTAAGGGCTAGAGTTCATGGGCCAAGCAGTTCTTTAAATGAATACAGTTTGTGTGTTGTTATTTCGGGCGTGAGCTAGCCAAGTGGCTGGGGTGTTGGGGACGCAGCCCCGCCGCTCCTATTTCAACATGAGTATTTCCTCTCTCTAAGATCAATGGAAGCTTCCTGAAATTTGTTTCCACAATGTCCTGGAGGATATACTGTTCGGTGAAGCTGCTATAGACATACAATAACTCTAATATATTTTAAACATTTTAATTTTATTCTTCTTCAAAAATGTCAATATCCTGACCAAGAATGCCAAATATGTATAAGTAGTATATATTACTTCATCTTACATTATACCATTAATCAATATTCTGTATTAACAATAAGCATTTCCAAATAGCCCATTGCCATTTTCTCTATATTTTTCTTGTTTATTTTTAACTTCAGACATAGAAGTTATGTATAAAATGTGCGTATATTATGACACAGATCACACCTTTTGTATGGACAAATAGTAGAAAATTCATGAAAGATGCCTAAATGCTTGTAGCATAAAATTATAGTTTAGTTCCAGCTATAAAAAGTGTAATCCAATTGAAATGTTTATCATGCATCTGTGAAGGTTTTCTCTTGCATGCCTAATGGTGTTGCATGGACAATTTAATTCCTCTCATTTAAAACAAATCCTGGTGATATCCATTCTCTGCTATAGAGTACCTGCACGACAAGATCAGCTATCCTAGAAACCCAGGTTGAATACAACCTTTGCACAACATTAAATCCTTTTTATCTTGTTAGTTGTGTTACTGACTTTGCTGTCTGCAATCACTGGTATGATTTATTGTAGGTTTGACTTTGTCAAAAGTACTTTTTATAAATTTTATATATGGAAATGAAATATATTTACATCATCTCTCTTGTTCCCTTTTCTTCCTCCAACTCATCCTAGTGCTGCCCCACCCTGCATTCTTTCAAATCCTTTGCCTCTTTTTCATTGATTGTTATTACTACATACATTCATACACACATATATGTACATGTACACACACATACACACACATATCTTTTCAGTCTCTATAATGTTACTTGTATGAACAATAAGGATTTATCCCTAGGGAAAACTATTTTTTCTACCCTCAGCATAGTTTAACTGCCCACAATTATTCATCTATGGTTGAATCTCCAGAAGATCTTCTCACATCCTGTGTTGGCATGTTTCCTGGAGTTGTACTTGTTCAGGTCTTTTTTAGGGGCTCACATTGTTGACATATCCTGGGTGATGATTCCCTGTTGTTTCTAGCAGATACAATCTCATAGCAGTTTTTCTGGACCTCTGGATCTTACAAACATTCCAAACCCTTATTCCATGTTGTTTATGAAACTTTATGTGCACTTACCCTTATACCCACAGATAATTATAGCTCTTACTCACCATCAAAGAAACTAGTCTTGCAAAGGTGGAGACCACTTTGGGTCAAAATGAACAGAATACCTGACCTTTCGGTACCTAGCTCCAGTTGATAGATACAACTACACTACAACTCCTGAACACAGAGTACACACATAAATGTAGAATTTAAGTAATAATGTGTATTACTGGCATTGTATAAACATTTGTGAATTAAAAAGAAAAATTCAATTAATGTCATCTGAAAAAAAATGAATGTGACAAAATAAAGTCAAAATAAAAACCAAAGGCACAAATACACCATCATTTATTCAAATAAGTACAGTGACTTTATATTTTCTATTGATAAATAAACATTTGAAAGAATTTGTTTTCTTCATTAGCATTAGTTGAGAACCACAGCTTCATAAAGCTTAGTATTCTTATCATTAATTTATATTTTGCATTTTTATAATCCCTGATATTACACATTTTCTATGCAACATAAATGCATCAGTTGAATATTGCACAAGTGTTCTTTACTTTCCATTAGAGAATGTTTCTTAAACTCAAAGCCCTGATTCTCTTGCTGGCAACCCTCCAAGAAAACTGTTGTCTGAATCCCTGTATTGATTTCCTGTTGCGGCATGGCAGTATTTTCACAAACATACTGACTTTACACAAACATGCCTACAATGTCAGGATGTCTGTGGATCTGTATTCTGGGTATACCTAGTTTGCTACAAGTTCTCAACCAAAAACTAGAGTCAAGGTGTTGATCCTGAGTGACTTTTATTTGAAGACTCTTCTGAATAAAGGTCAGTTTCTAAATTAACAGGGTTAGTGGCAAAGGTTAGGGGCTGGAGTGTTACTAGAATTAAGGTCCCAACTCCTCACCAAACAGTTGTTGTGGGCAAGCCCTTTGTGCCTGGACACATGGAACTTTCCTAAAATGCTGCTTGGATTCATTAAAATATCCACATTGATGTGGTCATGAGAGACAACTTAGTTCAACACAGAAAGCACAGCAGTTTGTCTAAACATATGTATTGTTTCAGTGTGAATCACCAGATGTCATGCATGATCATACTAATGTAAGATGGAACATTAATGGGAAGTATAACTATTAAAAGGTGATCAGATCATGAGTTATTGGACTTTATGAATGGATTGAGATCATCATTATAGAAATGGAATGTAGGAGTAGATTCTTTAAAGTAAAATAGGTTCAGACATGGTATGCATATGCTGAACTAATGTCTGCCATCTTTCCATACTGTGATGACCATCAATGAAGGCCCTACAGACACCATGGACCTCCAGCCTTTTATACTGTAAGAAATAAGATTCACTTAATTATAACTGGCCCATATTTATGTTTTCTGTTACATCATAGTAAAGTAGACACACTCTGACCCCTTTTCTATGTATTGATTAGAAGTGAGTCTAATACTACTCAAACACCAAAATTAAGGACTGGCCATAAATATACCAAGAAGCAGGTTTGAAAACTGTGAGAATGTGCTCACAAGAGTTTTGGTCTGTAGTTAGAGGTTTGCCACTTTATTAAGTGAAGGCCATAGATGTACAACAGAAACTAGGGTATCTGACATTGGATATTGTTTTGATGCAGAAACTACAGAGTACAATACTGCTTATTTAGGTGGCTGAGGAATTATTAAGATCGTGTGTCTTGAATAATAGTAATTATCATTCATACTTCACCAAGAATATAGTTTGAGAGGAGCTTATATTACAAGAGTAGAAGATAGAGATAGAGAGAGAGAGAGAGAGAGAGAGAGAGAGAGAGACAGAGAGAGACAGAGAGATAGAGATAGAGATAGAGATAGAGAGAGAGAGAGAGAGAGAGAGAGATAGAGATAGAGATAGAGATAGAGATAGAGATAGAGATAGAGATAGAGATAGAGATAGAGATAGAGATGTGTGTGTGTGTCTGTGTGTACATATGAACATTAAAAGTATATAAACTTTTAAATTAATTATGGATATTTATACATGGCTCTAGGTTTTTGGAAGTTTCTTATTTTGTTTTCAGGATGATGGCTCTAGGTTTTTGTATCAATATTAATGCTCTATTTTAAGGTGACAAGAAAATTTAGGCTAAATTACTAAATAAACTACAGTTGAAATTCAGAAATATATTTAGGATATTGCTGAAACTAGTTGATTAAACTGAAATAAAGAATCTCTCTCTCTGTGATGATTTGAAAATAAGTAAAGGTAATTTCATTGGGCTTTAAAAATTATTTGTACACATAACCATAAGTGTAATGAAACTCCCAAAGGTAGAATTCAAATTAAGTAATCAGATGGGGATACAAATTTTCTATTAACACATAAGAATATATAGATGTAGGCTAACTCTTACATCTTAATTTAACCCATTTCTATTAATCTGTGTATTGCCATGTGGCATTGGCTTGCAAGGTAAAATTCCCAGCATCTGTCTCTGGTGGCTTCATGGTGTCTCTCTGACTCTGCATTTTTCCTCCCAGAATTCACTAACTTCTGCCAAAACAAACCAAAGCAGTTTCTTTATTCATTAATAGAAATCACCACACACAAGAATGACTCCCATATCACCTCCCCTTTTCTGTTTAAATAAAAAGGAAGGTTTTAAATTTAACATAGTAAAATTATGTATAACAAAAGTTATCAATCGAGAATTACAGTTATAATATTTATATCTACTTTATCTTTTATCATAACTAAGGAAAACTTTAACTATAACTATAAATTCTTCAACTCCATCAAAAACTCCAGAAGGATATAATATTACCTAAGTAAACAGGAAATGCACTGTCAGCAACTTTCAAAAATCTAGAATTGACAGAGACATCTTGCTGCCTGGACAGTTACACAAAATTCTTCTTATGATATATAATTTTGAATTAGGCTTAGGACTATCTTATTTAAACAAAAGGGCGAGGTGCTGTAGGAAATTACCTGCTCACTGGGACATGGCCTCTTATACTATTTATGCTGATGTAAAGCATGTATCTGGTCCCTTTTCTGGCTG
Organism: Alexandromys fortis; assembly: GCF_014885135.2. Classification (NCBI taxonomy): domain Eukaryota; kingdom Metazoa; phylum Chordata; class Mammalia; order Rodentia; family Cricetidae; genus Alexandromys; species Alexandromys fortis. Next base: position 8,463,898 of record NW_026067947.1, read on the forward strand.
CAAGGTTCGGTTTCTGATCTCCATTCCAGCAGAGGATTCTGACTTGTGAGTCTACTCCTAAATAAATAACTGTCTATTTCTCAATTCTGAGCTAGTGTGGGATATTTTTAAGTGTCTTCTTCATATGGATTGTATTCAGAGTATTATGAACAACTAACTAGTCCTTGTTTTACAATTAGGTTAATATACATTCAGTGTGACTGTTACAGAAGGGAGAGATAAATAAGAGTTAAATTTAACATGAAGAAGCCAGAGTGTGGTGGCACATGCCTGTAGTAACAACATTTTGGAGACTGGATTAGGAAGGCTGCAGTCCAGCTAGAGCTAAACAGTAAAATTCTGTCGCAAAAAGAAGAAAAGAAATACAGATAAATAGGTAGACAAGTGATGTGGGAGTGACTTCTTTCTAATCTGTTGATTTCATTGGTTAATAAAGAAATTGCCTTAGCTCTTGATAGGACGGAAAATTAAGTAGGTGGAGTAAACAGAACAGAATGCCTCTCCTCTCTGGGTCAGATGAGATGAACTTCCAGCCCAAGATGGACATACACTAGAATCTTCCTGGTAAGACACCACCTTGTGGTGCTACACAGATTATTAGATATGGGTTAAAGCAAGATATGAGAGTTAGCCAGTAACAGACTAGTGCTAATGGGCCAAGCAGTGTTTAAATGAATACAATTTGTGTGTTGTTATTTTGGGGCATAAGCTAGCCATGCGGCTGGGAGCCGGTCGGCAGGAACGCAGCCCACAGCTCCACACTATAGACAAGCATATAGTTAGTTAGGAATTTAGAGAGAGGGTTATTCTAATAATTATTCCTTATCAAAGCTTTACTGTAGAAGGAGTCTCAGGAATGTCAGAACTTAACAAACTAAGTCTGATTGGACACAAATACCACAATGTTACATCTTTAAATTTTTGTATTTATGAAATTACTTCATTAGGCTGGAGAGTTGGCTCAGCTGTTAAGAATATTTGCTGTTCTGTCAGAGGACCTGAGTTTGCTTTTCAGTACCCCTATATGATGCCTTACATTGCCTAGGGCTCTAACTCCAGGGCATCTGATACACTTTTATGGTATCTATGGGCATTTCCCTCATGAGGCACACAAACACAGACACACACAGGCACACAGAAAAGATAGACAGGCACATATGCACACACACACTAAAATAAACATAAATCTTTTTAAAAATAATACTTTGAAAACTCTTTTTAAATTATAAATAAATTGTGAAAGGTGTTACTTTAGGAATTCTTATTTTCTCCAGTGAAAAATCACTGCTTTAAATAGAATATACAGAAAAGAAAAATAATGGACATTTCCAAGCCACTTTGGTCTTACATAAAGCTTTGATTCCAGAAATACTCTTAAAGGGGATTCTCATTCCATAATTTAAAACATTCTGGATGAAAGGAAATCCTTGCAAACAGGAACAGCTCAGTGTACTCTTGGCATAGGAAAGGACAGTAAAAGTGGTCATCCATGCTACCCTGGCACACGGCCAGCTTCCATAAATCGATTTACAGTACCGATGAGGTAGTGCGTGTAAAGCACTTACCAGATGCACAATAAATGTTATCTATTAGAGAAGCTGTAGAGAGCTCAGCAACTGAAGCACAGGCTGAATGCTGATGTAAACCTCTGCTACCTTGTCTGCACAAGTGAACCAATTAAGACTAGTACTTGACTATTCTCCCTTGTAATGGTGAGGTTACTGTGAGTAATATGCAAATGAGTCAATTACTTCCTCCAGCCATTAAGAACTCTGTGATGTGAAAAATGATGGCTATCCCATCAAGACACAGTTATAGATTTATCAATATGTTTTACTACTTTACTACCTTCATCTAATCAATACATGTTAATTCATCTATGAAGTTCAAGATACTAAACCAAAGAGTCTAAGGAATACCAAGGGAAATTAAAAGTGTGATTTTCATGGGAAACATGTTTATTGTTTGAGGAGACAGGATATGTGCACATGTGATAAAAGCCATGGAAAATCATAAAAAAAAACCCTCATGATATTAAATTTACGTAGTACTAGATGGTTGTCTGAATGTGCCACATAAATGGTATGGTGATGTAGATGAAGAATGTCTCCCATAGGCTTACATATTTGAATACATGTTCCCCTGTCTTCTCTTTCATTATGGACCACCCCATGAAACCATAAACCAAAATAAAATATTTCTTGCATAAGTTGCTTTTTGTCACAGTACTTTATCACAGCAACAAAAGTAACTGATAGAGGTAACTGCGGCTACCTGAAGGTCCCCTATCCGTTCAAAGAGATTTGTAGAAATAAGTTTACATTTGTGTCATTAGTGTCAACCCAAACCCATTTTAGAGAATTTTTAGAGCAGAGTACAACCACTGAAAAAAATTAAAATCAGAGAAGAAAACCAGCTGCTTCTTTTCAGTCTGATAAACTTTCACCTGCCAACAAAGATGTTGTTTCAGAGAATATCTCAGAATCCCAAATACCAGGTCTCAAGGATCAACCAGTACAGTCAAATCCAAGTGCAGCCTTTTTTTCTTTCCTACTTTTCATTGTTGTGGTTTTCCTTTTTGCTTATTCCTTGTGAGTTAGCACCCTTTATTTTCCACTGCTGGATGTGCAGGAGAATTGGCACGTGGCGGGCCACCTTTTCAGGGTGACTTTTGCCGTGGTCCTAGGAAAGGCAGATTTGTATACTCTGAGTAGGGGTATGAGGATTAGAAAAGTTAAGTAGGAGGAACAGAGATATGAAAAAAAAAAAAAAAAAAAAAAAAAACCCACAGAGACACAGGAGAGTAATGGCAGGGCAACTCAGTGAATACTGAATGCTGAATTCTTAGTTCTAAGTAATGCCTGCATTTATTTTCCAATACAAAGGTGGGGAAGAAGTAAAAAAAAAATTGTTTTATTATAATACAAAGGACAAACAGAACAGTTACTTTCTCCAATACTTAAAACAACAAGCCAATACTTTTTGAGAAAAAATATTTGATGCTTGGAGTAGTGAAAACACCCTATACCAAGTATCCTGTAGGCAGCCGCTCCCTAAGTCAAACACCATAGTTCAAAGAAAGGAGACTTAGTATGCTTGAATTATTTGACCTTTTGCTAGAGTGGATTAGAGCTATCTCTCTGGGACATTTTAATGTCCAAAAAAACACGTAACCACACCTTAGGTCAGGATATGTAGCCATACTTGTTTTCAACAACTTTGAGCAAGCAAAATAAACTCAAACTCTCTGCCCTGAGACATGGTGGAATAGGCTCACATTTTTGGGCCTCCACGCTGGCACCTCTTTGCTCCTAATTTGAAGGAAAAAGAAAAAGCAGAAAATGGTTATAATGAGTTGTCTTCTTAGTCTAGCAGTAAGGAGACCCTTTTCAGGGAGTATTTTCCTGTAGAACAGCTAACCTCCAGTTACCTTTCAGATGAGAATCATTGTCTCCTCTTAACTGTATTTAATTTTATATAAGAGGGTTTTAGAAAAGAGAAAAGATAACCAGTTAGCACTGGCTAGCATTGTTCCTTCACCTCTCCAGCTCAAAGATGCACATAAAAGAAAATTTCCCATCTACAAAGGTCTGTTTTATGATACCTCAGAGGAGAACAGAAGCTGGAGAGATGAGGCAATTAAGGAAGACTATAGAAGAGGGAAGGCCAATGTATCCCCCAAATGCCCTCAAATCAGGACTTTTTCTTTTTTTTCTTTTCCCCTTTTGTATCCATATGTAATGACTTGTAAAAAAAAACTCTTGCTGTTGCTGTTTGTATGTTGTCTGAGGCTCCCTCTGATAAATCCCAATGGTCCTTTTCCCCCTCAAAGTAAAAGCCATCCTCTGGGAGCTATAGAAGCTGGCCAACTGCCTGGTGTGCAACAAAGGACTTCTCTCTTTACCCCATACCAGCTCTATCAGTACATAAAATACATTCCCCCCTCTTTCGTACCCTGTCATCCCCGGTCTTACATTTCTTTGAGTCACAGAAGCCAATGAAGATGAAATAAGTTCGTGCCTGGTGTGCAGCAATCACTCTCCATAGGCATGGATTTTGTTTGATCTTTTATGGAAAACACAGCATGTTTATATACACAGTTATAGAACTATAGTGTCTGACTGCACAGGCTTCTTTTGACTTTGCCCAGTGTCCTCACATTATTTTCCAAGAATTGGTTCTGTATTTTCTCTTCTTTAGCTCAGCAGGTGGCTTGGTTTTACTTTGGGTTCTTTGGTTGACATAAGGGTAAAGCAGTAGAGAATTAGGAGCCACAGCAGGGCACCAGGATTGTTTCTCCCCAGAGCAGGATACATAGTTTTTGGAGCCCAGGGTTAAGCACAAATAAGCCATTTCTTTGCTCATAAATAATAGAGTAGATTCTTCTCAACAAGGTACACACACCACGGCATTGAATATCATATGTGGATGATGCTGACCCTACCTGTACTAGCCCAGAACATGGGCACACAGTTGGTCAAAGACAGTGAATATGCCTGTCCATAGGACAAAGAAATTGTGTGCTTAGCCAAACATAATATTAACATTTGTTTGTCCTTCATTATGTTAGCATTCTTGTGTAATTTACCAATTGAAAGCTCTATTCTGTACCACACTGCTAGTGGGCAACTCTATCCGTCTTCCAACTAGCATCTGTTGCCTCAATCCCTCTTATCCTAAGGCTCTCCTTCCATACCCCTACTTCAACCACATCTCTGCAGAGGTTTTAACCTCAAAAGCATTGAAATTTCTTGTGTTACAAACGTAAAATTAGGAAAACTTTTTACTCTTTAGAATTTTCTGAAGTTAATATTTCTTTTTTTTTAATTTCTTCATTTTATTATTTTTTGCAGTTTTTTTTTTGAAAATAAGAAAAAAAAGTTTCCGCCTCCTCCCAGCCTCCCATTTCCCTCCCC